>NC_091646.1:76539985-76839985 GCF_027580195.1 Bos mutus | reverse complement strand
GTAGGATCACAGAGTATGAATCCTGGAAGAATCTCTTCTTCTTCAATTCCCTTCAGTCTGATTTTAAGGTTTTCACCTGGGGCTACATAATCAGTTTCAGCATCATCAGAAAGTATTCCAAGAACTTCCACATTGTGCTTGTTTGGCATCATCACAAGCTGCTGGCCTTTAAAAATGGATCCTGATTCCAGCTTTCCCAGGACCACAGTGCCCATATCCTTGTACTTATCCACAATTGGCAGTCTAATTGGTCCATCAATGGATCTGTTGAAGTTTGGCATATTATCCAAATAGGGAATGAATGGTAATCCAGTGTACCAAGGGCAGAAATCTGATTGCTCTTTAATATTTGCCCCGGTCAGCCCTGAGCAGGGCATAAAGTGAATGTCCTTTTTGGGACTAAAGCCGACTTTTTTCAAAAAGGGCACTAGCTTTTCTTTACATTCTTCATATCTTTCAATGCTCCAATTTACTGTGGGATCATCCATCTTATTAATAAGCACTATCAAATATTTCACCCCTGCCGTTTTTGCCAACATTGCATGTTCTCTTGTCTGTCCACCTTTTTCAAATCCAGTCTCAAACTCTCCTTTCCTGGCAGAGATTACCAGTACAGCCAAATCAGCTTGAGAAGCACCACCGATCATATTTGGGACAAAACTCTTATGGCCAGGGGCATCTAAAATTGTGAAATGTTTCTTCTCTGTTTCAAAATAGGCACGACCCACTTCTACTGTTTTACCCTTGTCTCGTTCTTCCTGGTTTGTATCTAAGGCCCAGGACAAATACCAAGTTTCTCTGTTTTTTTCTTTAGCTTCTCTTTCATATTTCTCAAGTGTTCTTTTGTCAACCATTCCTGTCAAAAACATGATCTGTCCTCCAATGGTTGACTTCCCGGCATCAACATGCCCAATGAATACCACATTTACGTGTTCTTTTTTAGGAGCACCTGAGGGTACGACCACAGATTTCGATTTTCTGATTTCCTCTTTCTCCATCATTTCCTGGCCACTTTCTTCTGGGGGCCCCGAATCTCCCAAGGAACTACCCCCTGGCTCGGCTTCACTTACTTCATTGTGCTCCCATGACTCTTCTAAAACCATCTCCACCTCTCCATTTTCTACAACAGGTTCTGAAAGTTCCATGGTAACGGCTGAATTGGAACCTTCACGCCACAATAACTGTTCCTCTTTGGAATGTTCCACAGGTGCCCCCCGTCCCAGCCTTTTACCTTGAGGGTCGCCCGCGCCCGTACAGGTTTCATAGAATCCGGGGGCGTCATTCGGGGGGGTCTGCGGCTGGCTCGGGCCCCGCAGGAAGGCCGGCACGAACTCCGCGGCATGGACGTTAGGCACGAAGGGTTTGGCGTTGATGTTGAGCTGACGGCTGAAGGCCGAGCTGAGGGGCTCATGCTGCACCTCGGCGGCGACCGCCGCCAACGCCGAGGAGGCTCGGTCCCCGCTCGGGGCCAAACCCGGTGCTTCCATGTCCACCTGGTCCCAGCAGTCGGGAGCCGAGTCGCTGCTGCTGCTGCTGCCCAGATCCATCGTCTTCAGCCCTGATAGATGCGGGGAGGGAACGGGTTTAATGGGAGAAAAGAGACGGCAGTGCCGCCGGGGGTAAGGCGGCAAGAGTGGAGAGTTGGGATGGGGAAGCGACACGAACCTTAGCGGCGGCTTGGAGGCAGCCGGGTCCCGACACTGCATTCGCAACTGCGGCGGCAGCAGCAGATATGGCGGCGCAGCCTCTCCTGTTGTGTGTGAGCGGATCTCCTCCCCCAAACCCCGACCACTTCCGACTCTTCCACGGCCGACCCGGTGCCGGGCGGGGATTGACCCCTAGCTGCCATCCGTATGCTCGGCCTCCCGCATCCTTAGTCCTGGCTGAGGTCCAAAAGCCTCTTTTTTAAAAAACAAAAAAACCCGAAAGTTTCCATTCATTTTTGTATACGCGCTCCGGGAGAGCGATTTGACCACGATGTAATGATTAAACCTAGACAGGCACACCTGATTTCCAATTCTACTCAGATTCTAGTGAAAATGAACATTCTTATTGAACAAATGGAGGTAGGATAGGGGTTAAAGGTTTACCCAGCAACTGAAAGAAGAAATTAGTGATTAGGGAGGTGCTCTTGAAATACAGGAAGATGAAGCTGAACCTTGGAAATGCGACTTTAGATCAGACATTAATTTGAAACCCTTTCCAGTGCACTCCTCCCCCCCACCTCCCCACCCCAATAAATAAGCCTGTAACCTTGGCTGATGGCTTTCATGGTGTAAAGATGGGCTTATAACCTCTTTTTATGTAAAGCACTTGGGCTGTGTCTGCTTGGAAGAAGTTTCCAATGAGACCCTTGTCCCAGTCTAGCTGCACAACCTATAGCATTTGTGCAGGTGTCTGGACAATGGCTAGCCTGTGATGTGGTGGTGGGTCAGATAGACAGGTACGGGACTCAGATCTCTTGTATTCTTCTAATCAACTGTATTCTGGTGTACCTTCCTCACTAACCTCCCTGGAGTACAGCCGAGGTCCACAGAATTAGGCTTCCCTCTTATTCTTGGGGCCTAGAACCTTCTTACTGCTGATACTGGGTTTGATCTTAAGAATCAGTGTCATATTGGAACCTTACAGGTGGTGTGGGTATCAGCATAATTAAACCAATTAAGACCTCTGAGATGGACAAAGTCCATAAGATCCTAAGCAGTAGAATCTCACTCTTAGAATTTGGAACGCTTGTGCCAAAGCCTAGAAGAGCTGGTTTGTAAATTATCTTAATTTAGATCAAACTGAAATAGAAAAAAAGATCCTGGGAAAATGTAATTTGCTAGTATGAAATAAAGTCATATTAAATAAATCCAACAACAAGCCAGAATATAAAAATTAGTAGCTGATTTAAAACAAAAATTTTGTAATGAACATTTCAGGGGTAGAAGAAAATGTCCTATGTCTAACACACTTGGATACTTGGTGGTTTCAGCCTGGTTGCCACTATTTTACGAGCTGTGTGCTGTTCCTAAGCCATTAGATGTCAAACCCCTTCATTCTTTTTGCGTCAGGTAAAAAGACTTAGTTATTTGCTATCACTTAAAGAGAATGTGCACACCTATTCACAATGAATAGGAAGAAATTAGAGGGTAAATGTGCAGAAGCCATGCACCGAAGACTTTCTTGGGCATTCTGTGAACCTCAAATAGACTTACTAAAATGTCTCTGGGAGAACTAGTCAAGGTTTAGGGAATTGTGTTCACATAAAGTTAGCAATAGCAAGGAAGCAGGACAGACCAGGGACATTTCCTTTACCCTGGTCATTTGTATTAATCATGAGAATATTAGCATAACTGTTACTTAGTATTATCTCTGTTAGAGACAA
Organism: Bos mutus; assembly: GCF_027580195.1. Classification (NCBI taxonomy): domain Eukaryota; kingdom Metazoa; phylum Chordata; class Mammalia; order Artiodactyla; family Bovidae; genus Bos; species Bos mutus. The sequence continues at coordinate 76,836,615 of NC_091646.1, read as the reverse complement.
AAGGATGAGTTACTTTTAGAACCTTAAAGGAGAAATGAGAAATGGTGACTGGATGTCTTCACAAACCATCATCCTTGGGATTCAGGAGAAGACAGATATATCCGAGAGAGAAACACTGACCAGAAATATACACAGAGACTAACCTTGGACAGAACTCTTTTGATTTTTGTGATGGGGCAATTGTCTCTGGTGGATCTGCCTAGAACTTTGAAAGAGTTCATTAGTAAATGGGAGAAGTCTCATCAAAGGCTTTTTTAAAAAAAGAAAGTGTAGGAAATATCTGGTCACTGCTTAATTAATCATTTTCAACTTAATTTTATTGCAAAATACAGCACAAATACAGAAAATTGCATAACACAAAATTATAACTTATTGACTTAGAAGGAAAACACACTTGTAACCACCACTCAAATCAGCAATTAGAACTTTGCCAGTCAATCCAGAAGGCCTATCTCTACCCTGTCCAATCACAACCCACTCCTTCCACCCTTAAATGTAACCACTATTCTAACGTTTATAATAATCACCTTCATGATTTTCCATACAGTTTTATCACACAAATGTATACTCAAACACTGCAGTTCAATTTTGCCTAGGTTTTTGGATACTTTTAAGTCTCTCAATCTACAGGTTCCCAATCTACCCTCCATTTTTTCACATCATTTATTCATTAGAGAAGGTAGATCATGAGACTTGTAGAGTTTTCTACGTTCTTGACTTTAGTGATTGTATCCTTATGGTATAGTTTAGAATATCCTTTTTTTTCTGTGTATTTCCTGTGTATCAATAATTGAATCTGTGAGCTTGACCAGATATAGGTGTAATTTTTAAGCAAGAATACTTGAAGGGGAATTTTGAGTATTTCCATAAAGATGCACATAATGTCAAGTTGTGACTGCTTTTTCAGTTAGCAAAAGTTAATGATGATTGGGAGCAACCCCACGTCCAAGGAGTTACGGCTGCACGGGAGCAGGAGGGCCAAGAGAAGCTTCTCCATGTTCAAGGTCAGGACGGGCGGCCGTGAGGAGATACCCCCCCTCCAAGGTAAGGAGCAGCGGCTGTGCTTTGCTGGAGCAGCCATAAAGAGAGACCCCACGTCCAAGGTAAGAGAAACCCAAGTAAGACAATAGGTGTTGTGAGAGGGCAGACACACTGAAACCATAATCACAGAAAACTAGCCAATCTGATCACACGGACCATAGCCTTGTATAACTCAATGAAACTAAGCCATGCCGTGTGGGGCAACCCAAGACGGGCGGGTCATGGTGGAGAGGTCTGACAGACTGTGGTCCACTGGAGAAGGGAATGGCAAACCACTTCAGTATTCTTGCCTTGAGAACCCCATGAACGTATGAAAAAGCAAAATGATAGGATTGAAAGAAGAACTCCCCAGGTCGGTAGGTGCCCAATATGCTACTAGAAATCAGTGGAGAAATAACTGCAGAAAGAATGAAGGGATGGAGCCAAAGCAAAAACAATACCCAGTTGTGGATGTGACTGGTGATAGAAGCAAGGTCTGATGCTGTAAAGAGCAATATTGCATAGGAACCTGGAATGTTAGGTCCATGAATCAACACAAATTGGAAGTAGTCAAACAGGAGATGGCAAGAGTGAACATTGACATTCTAGGAACCAGCGAGCTAAAATGGACTGGAATGGGTGAATCTGACCCAGATAACCATTATATCTACTACTGTGGGTAGGAATCCCTTAGAAGAAATGGAGTAGCCATCATGGTCAACAAAAGAGTCTGAAATGCAGTACTTGGATGCAATCTCAAAAATGACAAAATGATCTCTGTTCATTTCCAAGGCAAACCATTCAATAGCACGGTGATCCAAGCCTATGCCCCAACCAGTAATGCTGAAGAAGCTAAAGTTGAACAGTTCTATGAAGACCTACAAGACCTTTTAGAACTAACACCCAAAAAAGATGTCTTTTTCATTATAGGGGACTGGAATGCAAAAGTAGGAAGTCAAGAAACACCTGGAGTAACAGGCAAATTTGGCCTTGGAATACGGAATGAAGCAGGGCAAAGGCTAATACAGTTTTGCCAAGAGAACACACCGGTCATAGCAAACACCCTCTTCCAACAACACAAGAGAAGACTCTACACATGGACATCACCAGATGGTCAACACCGAAATCAGACTGATTATATTCTTTGCAGCCAAAGATGGAGAAGCTCTATACAGTCAGCAAAAACAAGACCGGGAGCTGACTGTGGCTCAGATCATGAACTCTTTATTGCCAAATTCAGACTGAAATTGAAAAAAAGTAGGGAAAACCACTAGACCATTCAGGTATGACCGAAATCAAATCCCTTATGATTATACAGTCGAAGTGAGAAATAGATTTAAGGGACTAGATCTGATAGACAGAGTGCCTGATGATCTATGGACGGAGGTTCATGACATTGTACAGGAGACAGGGATCAAGACCATCCCCACGGAAAAAAAAAATGCAAAAAAGCAAAATGGCTGTCTGAGGAGGCCTTGCAAATAGCTGTGAAAAGAAGAGAAGTGAAAAGCAAAGGAGAAAAGGAAAAATATAAGCTTCTGAATGCAGAGTTCCAAAAAATAGCAAGGAGGGATAAGAAAGCCTTCCTCAGTGAGAAATGCAAAAAAATAGAGGAAGACAACAGAATGGGAAAGACTAGAGATCTCTTCAAGAAAATTAGAGATACCAAGGGAACATTTCATGCAAAGATGGTCTCGATAAAGGACAGAAATGGTATGGCCCTAACAGAAGCAGAAGATATTAAGAAGAGGTGGCAACAATACACAGGAGAACTGTACAAAAAAGAGCTTCACGACCCAGATAATCATGATGGTGTGATCACTCACCTAGAGCCAGACATCCTGGAATGTGAAGTCCAGTGGGCCTTAGAAAGCATCACTACCAACAAAGCTAGTGGAGGTGATGAAATTCCAGTTGAGCTATTTCAAATCCTGAAAGATGATGCTGTGAAAGTGCTGCACTCAATATGCTAGCAAATTTGGAAAACTCAGCAGTGGCCACAGGATTGGAAAAGGTCAGTTTTCATTCCAATCCCAAAGAAAGACAATGCCAAAGAATGCTCAAACTACCACACAATTGCACTCATCTCACATGCTAGTAAAGTAATGCTCAAAATTCTCCAAGCCAGGCTTCAGCAATACATGAACCATGAACTCCCAGATGTTCAAGCTGGTTTTAGAAAAGATAGAGGAACCAGAGATCAAATTGCCAACATTCTCTGGATCATCAAAAAACCAAGAGAGTTCCAGAAAACATCTATTTCTGCTTTATTGACTATGCCAAAGCCTTTGACTGTGTGGATCACAATAAACTGTGGAAAATTCTGAAAGAGATGGGAATACCAGACCACCTGATCTGCCTCTTGAGAAATCTGTATGCAGGTCAGGAAGCAACAGTTAGAACTGTAGATGGAACAACAAACTGGTTCCAAATAGGAAAAGGAGTACGTCAAGGCTGTATATTGTCACCCTGCTTATTTAACTTATATGCAGAGTACATCATGAGAAACACTGGGCTAGAAGAAACACAAGCTGGAATCAAGATTGCAGGGAGAAATATCAATAACCTCAGATATGCAGATGACACCACCCTTATGGCAGAAAGTGAACAGGAACTAAAAAGCCTCTTGATGAAAGTGAAAGTGAAAGAGGAGAGTGAAAAAGTTGGCTTAAAGCTCAACATTCAGAAAACGAAGATCATGGCATCTGGTCCCATCACTTCATGGCAACTAGATGGGGAAACAGTGGAAAAAGTGGCTGACTTTATTTTGGGAGGCTCCAAAATCACTGCAGATGGTGACTGCAGCCATGAAATTAAAAGACGCTTGCTCCTTGGAAGGAAAGTTATGACCAACCTAGATACCATATTAAAAAGCAGAGATATTACTTTGCCAACAAAGGTCTGTCTAGTCAAGGCTATGGTTTTTCCAGTGGTCATGTATGGATGTGAGTGTGGACTGTGAAGGAAGCTGAGCACCAAAGAATTGATCCTTTTAAACTGTTGTGTTGGAGAAGACTCTTGAGAGTCCCTTGGACTTCAAGGAGGTCTAAGCAGTCCATCCTAAAGGAGATCAGTCCTGGGATTTCTTTGGAAGGAATGATGCTAAAGCTGAAACTCCAGTACTTTGGCCACCTCATGTGAAGAGTTGACTCATTGGAGAAGACCCTGATGCTGGGAAGGATTGGGGGGATGAGGAGAAGGGGACAACAGAGGATGAGATGGCTGGATGGCATCACCAACTCGATGGACATGAGTTTGAGTGGACTCCGGGAGTTGGTGATGGACAGGGAGGCCTGGTGTGCTGCGATTCATGGGGTTGCAAAGAGTCAGACATGACTGAGCGACTGAACTGAACTGAACTGAACTGAAACAATTTTTCTTGCTATACTCTCTGAATTTAGGATGGCCCTTCATCAACCAGTGGAAGCCTCTTCTAGTTTAATTCTGAGTGGTTTTGAGACTATGCTAGTGGTCCTTCATGGGTTTTTTTATTAGCTGGTAAGACAAAATGTACCAGACCAATTTTATATATTTCTGCCAACCAGAAATATTGGTTCTCAATGATAAAGTTCAGCTCAGTTCAGTCGCTCAGTCGTGTCCGACTCTTTGCGACCCCATGAATTGCAGCACACCAGGCCTCCCTGTTCATCACCAACTCCTGGAGTTCACTTAAACTCATGTCGGTCAAGTCAGTGATGACATCCAGACATCTCATCCTCTGTAGTCCCCTTCTCCTCCTGCCCCCAATCCCTCCCAGCATCAGAGTCTTTTCCAATGAGTCAACTCTTCGCATGAGGTGATAAAAGCGGATGATAAAATTAGAAAATAAAATACTTATTTACTTGATTTACCCCACCTACACATGTATAGGGCTTCCCTGGTGGCTCAGAGGTTAAAGTGTCTGCCTGGAATGCAGGAGACCCTGGTTTGATCCCTGGGTCGGGAAGATCCCCTGGAGAAGGAAATGGCAACCCACTCCAGTACTCTTGCCTGGAGAATCCCATGGATGGAGGAGCTGGTAGGCTACAGTCCATGGGGTCGCAAAGACTTGGACACGACTGAGCGACTTCACTTTCACTTTCACACATGTATTAATAGAATTCTTAGTATTGCCATCACCAATATGATTAGAGAAAACAGATTTTTTTTTTTCCATAAGCTCTTCACATTCTCTGCCAGTACATTATGGTTGAACTACATTTATCTGATAATAACTCACTTTTGTTGAGTGTTTCCTGGGTGCAGGTTGTATTTCAATTACTTTCTATGAATTTTCTTATTTCATTTTCCCTATCATTCTGTGAATAAGGTAATCTTATCAATATATTTTACAGAGAAGAAATGAATGTTTAGATAAGCTGAGTGAATTATCCAAGATCATATAAGTAGTAAGTAGTAGGCTTTGTGTTCGAGCACAGACAGTACAATTCTAAGGCCATACTGGCTTGTAACATCTATTATATACTAAAAAAGAAATCAGGAGATTAGGTACGTTTAAATCACAAAATGAGAAAAGATGGAAACATGTTAGATTATCTGGAGAGAATGAAAATATTGGTGAATTTTTGAGAGAAAGGATAATACAGTGAAGTTCTTTTATGAGAACACGTTTTCTTCCTGAAGTAGGAGATAACCCTGTGGAGATTGTTAAGGCAGAATGAAATAAGAAAAATGAGGAATGGGAGAAAATTTAGGATAGACTTTTGGGGGGAGGTGGCTGATTTGAGAATGTAAAATTATTTTCTGAAGAATTCCATTTAAACAAAAGTAGTTTATACTGGAAAACATAATATGCTCAGGCTTTGAGATTCCTCTCTTTCTCCAGTGTACCTCTAACTTCATTAGGCAGCCTAGAGCACAAACAGAGTTTTAAGTTTCACCCAGGTTTTATGAATAGTAGTGCCAAATGGACTGGAAGGAGAAGAGGAATATATCAAGGGACTAGTGAGCACAGGGTTAAGAACACTGTATTGGATGCCTTATATTGGTTCTTTCAGCATTGGTTCTTCAAGCTCCATTCATAAATATCCCTCTCTATACTGAAGAGTGGAGAAGGCAACGGCACCCCACTCCAGTACTCTTGCCTGGAAAATCCCATGGATGGAGAAGCCTGATAGGCTGCAGTCCATGGTGTTGCCAAGAGTCGGACACGACTGAGAGACTTCACTTTCACTTTTCACTTTCATGCATTGGAGAAGGAAATGGCAACCAACTCCAGTGTCCTTGCCTGGAGAATGCCAGGACAGGGAAGCCTGGTGGGCTGCCATCTATGGGGTCGCACAGAGTCGGACATGACTGAAGGGACTTAGCAGCAGTAGCAGCAGCATACTGAAGCGACTAGGCAGCAGTTTAATTCTCCATTTCCTAGAGTTTTTAACTTAGTAGGATTCCAAATGCATTTTACCTTCTGTCAATCTGATGTACACTGATCAGATTTATTTTAGAAGCATTTTAAGTGTAGAGAGATGTAAGACGTGCATGCTGGAGTTGTGAATGTAGCTGGGAAGCTAACAATTCTGGTGGAATTTCCTGCTTCCAAGAAAGCAATTAAGAGCTAACAATTCTGGTGGAATTTCCTGCTTCTAGGAAAGCAATTAAGACACCCTATGCCTAAAGCCAACAGATGTACTGGAAACATCCTGATTCCCCACTCAACTGTGGCAGCTGCCCTTGGGGACCAACTTTGCTGAATGAGTATAATAATCATTCTGAGAGGCCATGAATAGACCTGTATCTCCAGGCCCTTGAAAGACAGTATTTATATGCTCCTAACTCCTGAAATTAATCCCTGTGCTAATTAACATAGAATGCTTTCTGCTAACAGCAACCAGACATTGACTAGTACAAGTACCAAAAGACTAGGGTTCAAGGCCTGCCATTTTAAACTATTTTCTTTGTTTGATATCCTTAACTACTCTGTGCCTCATTTTCCTTATATGATGAGTGGAGATGAACCCACATCCACACATACACTCTGAGGTGCTAGAGGCAAACGTCATGGTGAGTATAAAGAGCCACAGGGGCTGGAATTGTAAGACGCTTCAGTAACATCATCATTACTAAACACCAATATGGTAAATTGTGGGACATCATGGATGAAATGCCTGATAGCCAAACGTGTGTAAACAGGAAGAAAATAGCCTAGTTTTGAGGTTAAATGGGGGGAAATGTATCTCCATTCTAAGGCAATCCTTAATGACTGCAATGTCACCACCATACTCTATCCAATGTTTCCGGTCCTAGGTGAGAATGTAATCACAAAAGAGGTTAAACTATCAAGCAGTTGTTTTCATACAAATTCACACAGACTTAATACCGGAAATATGAAGAACTATGAAAACAGATAATTAGTCACTAAGAATTGTTCACTTTCCACCAGTGTACACGAGTACCACAGTAAAATTTAGTGAAACAGAAATAAAATGATAACTATGTGACATGATGGGGATGTTACCTAATGCTAGAGTGGTATTCATATTGTAATATATAATGTAAAATCAACACACCATCCAACTTAAAAGTATAGAATATCATATGTCAATTATCTCAATAAAAAATAAAATTTAGTGAAGCACGTTCAGCTAGAACTGAACTGCCTGATAGCTGAGTGCTGAGGTAGCCTAACCAGAAAGTGGGATTATTTGGGGGATAAAAAGTGGAAAAATATCTGTACATTAACATGATGGCCAACCATTTCTGCCTAAGTCCCAGCATTTCCTATGTAAAGATTACTGTGATCTCTCAGAGTAATGAGATAAATTCAAGGGATCGTCTAATCCTCTACATTTTATTCAGCACTTCTCAGGTAGCAGCCTGTACTCAAGCAACCATGGGTAAAAATAATTTACACATCCTAGACTCTGTATGCTTCATGATGTCTTGGTGGTCTTTTGTGAAGCTCATTTCACAAGGACACAGGAAAGCTAGCTCTTTTGCCCCAGGTTAGAAATCAGAAAACTAAACTTTGGAGAAAAAGAGATTAGTTACCAAAGGGTCTTTGATGTGTTCGAGGTCAAAATATTCTATCCTCAAAGTGTACAGCCATGATTGGAGAAACCATTGAGGGGAGGAAGCTGAATAAAGAAGCCATTGGAGATTTACTGATAAACTACTATCACGGGAGTGCTGATACAATGATATGGAGGAGAGAAGTGTGTCAGGGAAAGGGGAAATGTGAGCCATGCAAGGTTCCAGAAACTAGAGCAATAGCAGATGATGGCACAGAGAAAACAGTGTGAGCAAGAATTAATGGTCATGTGGGGAAAGGACTTTTGTAAGACAAAAAGGTAATCAAGTTCATGAGCCTAGTTGAGTCACTTGTCCCCCAAGTAAGGTACTAAATTCCAATGAAGGAGAGGGAGTCTTCATTCTTCAGTCTCCAAATGTAGTATGCATCACACCCAAGACAGCCAAGAGATAATGCCCGTTTCAAACATCTGGTGGAGGGATGAGCACAGTAATATAATGTTGTAATAAAACAGTCAAGCATGATGTCAATATACTTCACTCAGTTCTTTGATGTACTGCAACCCATGCTAACTGAGCACTGGCGTTGCACTTGCCCGTGTGTGGGCAGATTCACACTATGAGTCTGCATCATGTAGGGACAAGTTGAGTGCCAATAAGACTAACAACTAAAGTGGATTAAAACACATCAGCTGTGATTAAATATGGGGTTCATAGTGGCTCTAAAGGAACAAAGACCTCATGGTCGCTATGATTAAATGCTAGGAAATAGATTCATTATTTGGAAATTGGGTAAGCAGAGGCAAATAATGAAACCGTTATCCTGTGTGTGGCACATGAACTATAACATTGGTTACCAAACAGTGGATGAGGGAAGTGTCTCATCAGAGAAGAATTTCATCTAATAAATGAAGAAGCGTAGATAGAATGAAAATACCTCCATTTTCAACCTCAAATGACACAAGCACTGTAGGCAATGAGCACCAGTATCTGCTTGCTCTACAAAAATAGGGACAACCATACAGTATTCCCCTCCCAGTGGATGAATGCCACACTGCCTCTGAGCCATTCTTGCCAAATTAGAAGACTGAACCAGAAGACAAGATCTAAACTCCAATTTGCAGGAAAAGCTGGGGACAGAGGAGTGTATTAAATGATGCCAATGAGATGAAATCAGCAAAATGCTGCATGTGGATGACTCTGTAGAGCAAAGGATTCATTTCTCATGAGAAACAGAGAGAGCAAGAGAGGGGGAATTTTACAGAGAATTAGCAGGCATATTGAAAAACTGCAGTGCCTGAGACTAAATGGGATTCAGAATTGGTGAAAACATTAACATTTATGAGAGAGTAAAGAACACATGGGTTCAAGCCCTAGGTCAGAAAGATCCTTTGGAAGAGGAAATGGCAACCCACTCCAATATTCTTGCCTGGAGAATCCCATGGACAAAGCCTGGCAGAATGCAGTCCATGGAGTCACAAACAGTCAGACATGACTGAGCAGGCACACACAGCACCACACAAGGGGAACTTTGGGCTTCCCATGTGGCTCAGTGGGGAAGGAATCCAGCCGCAATCAGATCTCCTGGAGAAGGCCTGACAACCCACTCCAATGTTATTCCATGGAGAATCCCATGGACAGGAACCTGGCAAGCTACAGTCCATAGGGTCGCAACGAGTCAACACAACTGAGTACAGCACACAAGGGAAACTTTACTGTGAATACTGAAGATACTAAGTGGCCATTAACTCTTGTCTAGGCATGATAACATGCTTCCCTGGTGGCTCAGACTGTAAAGAATCCACCTGCAATGAAGGAGACAGATGTTCATTCCCAGGTTGGGAAGATCTGCTGGAGAAAGGAGTGGTTACCTATTCCAGTATTCTCCCCTGGAGAATCCCATGGACAGAGGAGCCTGGTGGGCCACAGTCCATGGAGTCACAAAAAGTAGACCATGTCTGAGTGACTAACACTTTAACACTTCAGGCGTGATAATGGCATGCATTTTGTCACTAAAGTAGTCTTTTTAAGTTGTCTTTATCTTTAAGAGCTATATTATGAAATATCTGTGGATTAACTGATAAAATGTTTAAGATTTGTCTGAAGAAAACCTAGAGGGGTGGGGAAATTAATAGGTTTACATGAAATAAAATTGACCAAGAATTACACTTGTATACTAACGCATATATAGAGAATTTAGAAAGATGGTAACAATAACCCTGTATACGAGACAGCAAAAGAGACACTGATGTATAGAACAGTCTTTTGGACTCTGTGGGAGAGGGAGAGGGTGGGATGATTTGGGAGAATGGCATTGAAACATGTATAATATCATATATGAAACGACTCGCCAGTCCAGATTCGATGCATGATACTGGATGCTTGGGGCTGGTGCACTGGGACGACCCAGAGGGATGGTACAGGGAGGGAGGAGGGAGAAGGGTTCAGGATGGGGAACATGTGTATACCTGTGGTGGATTCATGTTGATACATGGCAAAACCAATACAATATTATAAAGTTAAAAAATAAAGAAAAAAAATAATAAAGTAAATCCAGGTTTGCAAGAAGTAGAGCCCAGTATTAGAGCAAGAAAGATTCAAGAAGAGAAAATGAGAAAGCAAATGCAGAAAGAGGAGTACTGGCGAGGAAGAGAAGAGGAAGAACACTGGAGAATGGAAATGAGACGTTACGAAGAGGACATGTACTGGAGAAGAATGGAGGAAGAACAGTATATTTGGGATGATCGCCACCAAATGCCTGACGGAGGCTATCCTCATGGTTCCCTGGGCCCACTAGGCCTTCTGGGAGTCCAACCAGGCATGCCTCCTCAGCCACAGGGGCCTGCACCCTTACATCGTCGTGACTCATCTGATGACCGTTACATAATGACAAAGCATGCTACCATTTATCCAACTGAAGAGGAATTACAGGCAGTTCAGAAAATTGTTTCTATCACTGAACGTGCTTTAAAACTTGTTTCAGACAGCTTATCTGAACACGAGAAGAGCAAGAGCAAAGAGGGAGATGATAAGAAAGAGGGAGGTAAAGACAGAGCTTTAAAGGGAGTTTTGCGAGTGGGAGGATTGGTGAAAGGATTACTTCTCCGAGGAGATAGAAATGTCAACCTTGTTTTGCTGTGCTCAGAGAAACCTTCAAAGACATTATTAAGCCGTATTGCAGAAAACCTACCCAAGCAGCTTTCTGTTATAAGTCCTGAGAAGTATGACATAAAATGTGCTGTTTCTGAAGTGGCAATAATTTTGAACTCATGTGTGGAACCCAAAATGCAAGTCACTATCACCCTGACATCTCCAATTATTTGAGAAGAGAACATGAGGGAAGGAGATGTAACCTTGGGTATGGTGAAAGACCCACCGGACGTCTTGGACAGGCAAAAATGCCTTGACGCTCTGGCTGCTCTAGGCCACGCTAAGTGGTTCCAGGCTAGAGCTAATGGTCTACAGTCCTGTGTGATTATCATACGTATTCTCTGGGACCTCTGTCAACGAGTTCCAACTTGGTCTGATTTTCCAAGCTGGGCGATGGAGTTACTAGTACAGAAAGCAATCAGTAGTGCTTCTAGTCCTCAAAGCCCTGGAGATGCTCTGAGAAGAGTTTTTGAGTGCATTTCTTCAGGGATTATTCTTAAAGGTAGTCCTGGACTTCTGGATCCTTGTGAGAAGGATCCCTTCGATACCTTGGCGACAATGACTGACCAGCAGCATGGAGACATCACATCCAGTGCACAGTTTGCATTGCGACTCCTTGCATTCCGCCAGATACACAAAGTTCTAGGCATGGATCCACTACCACAGATGAACCAGTGTTTTAACATCCACAACAACAGAAAACGAAGAAGGGATAGTGATGGAGTTGATGGATTTGAAGCTGAGGGGAAAAAAGACAAAAAAGATTATGATAACTTTTAAAAAGTTTCTGTAAATCTACAGTGTTAAAACAACAGGTGCCCGTTCGTTGGCTGTTTTTCATTCATAATGATGTCTACTTCGAAAAATTATCGAGAATTTAAAGAATTTCATGGAAGAACCAAGTTTTTCTATGATACTAAAATCTTAATGTACAGTGTTAGGTATTATATGAATGGAAAGACACCCCTCCCCCGCAAAATTGTGCTCCAGCTTGGGGAATTACAATGGTTCTGATTTTTTCCCTGTTATTTTGGTTTTTATTTACTGGTTGCCCTAGCTCCCCCTATATTTGTGTCTTTTATTAACTAGTCCTATTAAATCTTTACTGTATTAAAAAAAAAAGAATTACACTTGAAGTTGGGTAGACTTACATGGGAGTACATTATAATAGTTAACCTGTTGTGTATCAGTTTGAAAATATCTAATAGACAGTTGTTTAAAATATCCAAATTTACAAAATAGACTAATGAAATAAGAATTTATGGATATAGAGCCAGAATTAGAATTTGTAAAAGTTAACTTCAAATGAATTTAAGTTAAAGTTTAGAATTAAAGGTAAATAAATAGGGCCTTACTTTTTTCTTGTTTGTTTGGTTTTTGGACACTTGTTTGTTCCTTTTTGTTTTTGTTTGCTATAAGAAGTCAGGAAGCACCCATTTTCTGATTCATCTGTTCCAGGACATCACAGGTCTCCATGGCTTCCATTTCCCTGCTGCACTCTTTTTTTCAGGTTAAGGTGACAACCTCATGCAGTCACACAGCTGTCTTTGCAAGAGCTCCAGGCATCTCTATTGCATTCCAAGTACCACTACCTTCCTGTGCCACATCTGGCCTTCTCAATAAAAAAGGCAAACACCAGAGAAGTCCCCAACACATTCTCCATACATCTCATTGGGCAGGACTTGATCACAGAGCCACCTTTAGCTATAGAGGAGGCTGGAAAAATCATGACTTAACCAAGAGAAATGGTGTAGCCATGACTGGATTGGAGAAATCCCAAGTCCCACCTGGGGACCAAACATGTTACTGCTTTGATCAAAATTAGTTTTTCCTACCACAGAGCATTGGTAGGAAATGCTGAGGGTAAGAAATGAACAAATCCAGTGAGAAAGGAGGAGCAGAGCTCCTAGAGCCAAAAATCAAGTCAAGGGTAAGGGATAAATATGCACTGAAGGGAATACACTCACAGGATTCAGTCGCATACACTATCCAAGCACTTTCACACCTGCTGTATTGTTCAGTCCTCACAACAATTGTGCAAGGGAGGGATGTGGTATTATCTCCTTGTTTTGATGAGGGACCAGAGCCTCCTAGAGGAAGGGAAAGGTGTCTTGTTGGGGTTCTTGGGTGGCTCCACCACACATTACTCTGCACCTCTGCCAGGGGTTCTAACAGCCACCCCCTAGCTCACCAAAATCACTGTGGGAAATATTGACAGGGCAAGTGAATGAAGTCCAGTTTGCTCAGCACTGTGCTGGGCATATTCCAATTCAGGAAGGGGGCCTACTTTGGTTCTGGCCCTACTGTGATGGTAGATGATGCTTGCACAGTTAGGGCTCACCTAGTGGCTCACAACTGCTCCTGTCCCACATTCGTCATTCTGCACACAAGGTCATAAGTGAAAATTGTGAACATAGGAACTCAGTTATGGGCTAAGAAAGGACTTCAGGGCCTAACTCAGGAGGTGTGAAGCTTGCTGTACTGACCATAGGTAGAGGTGCTGCCAAGCTGATCACATGGACAGCAGGTCTGGTCACCTGTTCACAAGGAATGAGCTTGATGTATATTCATCCCATGAGCACCTGCTGAGTCCAGCAGAGCTTCTACCATAACAGCAAGTATAGTTCCTACAAACCTTTCTTGTGCCTCATAATGCCATTTCATGACAGTAGAAGATTGCCACTTACAGAGGCAGAGTGGTTCTTTATTGTGTCAACTTTGTTCCCCTGACATATTTGACCCAATGCCAAAATCCTGTGACCCAATTCTCTGTCCTTAACCTCCATCCATTAAGGCTTGAGTCTTGTGAGATACAGATCCTGCTGACTGAACCCTCCCCATCCCCTAGTTAAGTACGTGCCTGTGGCTCAACACCATTTGTAGACTGATCAGTTCTCACTCCATAAGTCTGTTCAGAAGAACATGGGAAGACAGGGATCTTCCCATCATTGTGGGGAAAACTAGGAGTCTAGTCTTTGGATGTTTTAAAGATATAACATTAAATTTCAATCAAATTTTTCATATGTCATGAAAAGCCATTGAGACATCATAATACTGCAGACTTACCAGTTGACATGACATTTCCTCCTTCCTCTGAAACCTTATTACAGACTTCAGTTCAGTTCAGTACAGTTCAGTCGCTCAGTCGTGTCTGACTCTGCAACCCCATGAATTGCAGCACGCCAGGCCTTCCTGTCCATCACCAACTCTCGGAGTACACTCAGACTCACGTCCATCGAGTCAGTGATGCCATCCAGCCATCTCATCCTCTGTCGTCCCCTTCTCCTCCTGCCCCCAATCCCTCCCAGCATCAGAGTCTTTTCCAATGAGTCAACTCTTGGCAGGAGGTGGCCAAAGTACTGGAGTTTCAGCTTTAGCATCATTCCTTCCAAAGAAATCCCAGGGCTGATCTCCTTCAGAATGGACTGGTTGGATCTCCTTGCAGTCCAAGGGACTCTCAAGAGTCTTCTCCAACACCACAGTTCAAAAGCATCAATTCTTTGGCGCTCAGCCTCCTTCACAGTCCAACTCTCACATCCATACATGACCACAGGAAAAACCATAGCCTTGACTAGACGGAACTTTGTTGGCAAAGTAATGTCTCTGCTTTTGAATATGCTATCTAGGTTGGTCATAACTTTCCTTCCAAGGAGTAAACGTCTTTTAATTTCATGGCTGCAGTCACCATCTGCAGTGATTTTGGAGCCCAAAAAAATAAAGTCTGACACTGTTTCCACTGTTTCCCCATCTATTTCCCATGAAGTGATGGGACCAGATGCCATGATCTTCGTTTTCTGAATGTTGAGCTTTAAGCCCAACTTTTTCACTCTCCACTTTGACTTTCATCAAGAGGCTCTTGAGTTCCTCTTCACTTTCTGCCATAAGGGTGGTGTCATCTGCATATCTTAGGTTATTGATATTTCTCCCAGCAAATTCCAGCTTGTGCTTCTTCCAGTCCAGTGTTTCTCATGATGTACTCTGCATATAAGTTAAATAAGCAGGGTGACAATATACAGCCTTGACGTACTCCTTTTCCTATTTGGAACCAGTCTGTTGTTCCATGTCCAGTTCTAACTGTTGCTTCCTGACCTGCATACAGATTTCTCAAGAGGCAAGTCAGGTGGTCTGGTATTCCCATCTCTTTCAGAATTTTCCACAGTTTATTGTGATCCACAGAGTCAAAGGCTTTGGCATAGTCAATAAAGCAGAAATAGATGTTTTTCTGGAACTCTCTTGCTTTTTCGATGATCCAGCAGATATTGGCAATTTGATCTCTGGTTCCTCTGCCTTTTCTAAAACCAGCTTGAACATCAGGAAGTTCATGGTTCATGTATTGCTGAAGCCTGGCTTGGAGAATGTTGAGCATTACTTTACTAGCATGTGAGATGAGTGCAATTGTGTGGTAGTTTGAGCATTCTTTGGCATTGCCTTTCTTTGGGATTGGAATGAAAGCTGACCTTTTCCAGTCCTGTGGCCACTGCTGAATTTTCCAAATTTGCTGGCATATTGAGTGCAGCACTTTCACAGCATCATCTTTCAGGATTTGAAATAGCTCAACAGGAATTTCATCACGTCCACTAGCTTTGTTGGTAGTGATGCTTTCTAAGGCCCACTTGACTTCACATTCCAGGATGTCTAGCTCTAGATGAGTGATTACACTATCATGATTATCTGGGTCGTGAAGATTTTTTTTGTACAGTTCTTCTGTGTATTCCCCAACCCTTACTAGGAAATCAAGACACTGCAAGGTGGAAGCATTTCTGCTCACAGTAGATTCTGTAGCTCAGTAAGAACAAGGAAGTATAACAGACAGTAGGGGGATCCCTTCTTTATTAATTCTATTATATCTTGTTGATATTAATTGTTTCATGCATGTTGTTGATCCAAGCATGCTCCATGTTGTTCCTTATGCAATAAAAGAAGCAAAGGCTTCAGATACTGAAGTGAGAAAGGAGAAGTAGTAGATTGTTGCTATTGCTGTCAATCATGTTGGGTTTTTATCAGAAAAGAGTGACCTGAAAGGAGAGGAATGGTGAACAGTTTGTTTCTACATCGATTGAGCCTAGAAATATCTGTTTGTTTGGTTTTTTTTTTTTCTGTCTTTCTCACCTGAGATGCTGAGCTTCTTTGATGAGGTTTGGAAGGGAGTGTACAATTGCACTGCTCTGATCTTAAAGTAATTCACCCACTGAGAAAAGAAAGTTACTATTAGAGGTCCGAGAAATCAGTGTGGATAATTTCTTATTTCACTTAATTTAATTCTGTGTAGAAAGTAAATGATCTGTGATGAAAAGCCTTTTTAATACTCTTCTGTCTGGTAGGATTCAGAACATTCTCACTCACTCATTTGTTGAAACATCACATCCATTACTTGGCAGCTTGTCAGGAGGAGGGGAAATGCAATATTCCCCTAAAATATTGAAGATGTGGCTGGAAAGACATACAGTGAATTATGCACCTGACTACACTAGGCTAGCAAAGGCTGCTTCCAAATTTTTCTTATCAACCCAAAAGAAAATGGAAACCTTGTTATTTCTATGCTTGTGTGTCTTCTAGATGCATGCTACAAGATGGTTAATCTTGAAAACATATGTTGAATCAAATAAACCAGACACAAAGGACAAATATATGATTCCACAGATATGAAAAGTGTAGAATAGGCAAATTCATAGAGACAGTTGAAAGTAGGTTAGAGGATACCATGGACTGGGTGGTAGGGTTGGGTAGATTATTGTTCAGTGTGAACAGATGTTTGCAAAGGGATGAAAAATTTTGAAAAGAGTGGTGACAGTTCTATAATATCGTGAATCTAATCCCATTTAATTGTACACTTGAAATTGTTAGAAGAGGAATGTCATGCTATGTATAAATTTACCACAATAAAAAATATTTTAAAATCCTTAGCCCTTTTTGATTAGGAGCCAGAAGTGTCTCCCAAGGGCCAGATGGAGTCATTGGAAGCGGTATTTAAGTCTATCTCTACATAATATCGGAGAAGGCGATGGCATCCCACTCCAGTACTCTTGCCTGGAAAGTCCCATGGACGGAGGAGCCTGGTAGGCTGCAGTCCATGGGGTCGCTAGGAGTCGGACACGATTGAGTGACTTCACTTTCACTTTTCACTTTCATGCATTGGAGAAGGAAATGGCAACCCACTCCAGTGTTCTTGCCTGGAGAATCCCAGGGACAGGGGAGCTTGATGGCCTGCCATCTGTGGGGTCGCACAGAGTCGGACGTGACTTAGCAGCAGCAGCAGCAGCTACATAATATTGGCAGAACCCAGGCAGGGTGACCAGTACACAGCAAAGGCTCCATAGATATTGCATGCTTAGTTGCTCAGCTGTGTTTGACTCTGTGTGATTCCATGGACTGTAGCCCACCAGGCTCCTCTGCCCATGGGATTTCCCAAGTAAGAATACTGGAGTGGGTTGCAGTTTATTCTCAAGGGGATCTCTCCAAGCTAGAGATCCAACCTGCCTCTGATCCACCAAAGAAGCCTGAGAAATTAATTGGCTTATTATAAAACATTCTGTTACAATTGTAGAAGGCAGGAAAAGAAGCTTCTTGTAATGGATAGAAAGCATCTACAAACATAACTGATTTTAATGCAACTATTTCAATAATCACTTTCTGAAAGTGAAAGTGAAGTCGCTCAGTCCTGTCCGACTCTTTTGCGACCCCATGGACTGTAGCCTACCAGGCACCTCTGTCCATGGGATTTTTCAGGCAATAGTACTGGAGTGGGTTGCCATTTCCTTCTCCAGGGGATCTTCCCCACCCAGGGATCGAACCTGGGTCTCCTGCATTCCAGGCAGACGCTTTAACCTCTGAGCCACCAGGGAAGCCCTGAATGGTCTATAAATTCCAAATAAATGTCAAAGTGGATTTTATAAATTTACAAGTAAGTATTGTCAACAGGAACATATTTTAAAAGTTTTTTATTTTCAATTTAAAAATAATTACAGTATTGTGTTGATTTCTGACATACATCCACATGGATCAGCCCAGATATATGTATGTCCTCATTTTATATTAATCCATTTTATATTGACTGTTTCTGATAGGGCAAAGCGATGGGAAAAATCTTATCATTCTAAAAGTAAGCAAGAGAACTTGGGAATAGCTATATCATTTTCAGATTGTCAAGAGCATTAAAAAATCACATCTACATAACTGTCATAACCACAAGAATCCTAAGAAGTCATAACTACTAAATGTGAGTCAGTATCCTGGATGGGATCTTGGACATTAGAGAAGAGGACATTAGAGAATAGCTGAGACAGTATGAATAAAGCATTGACTTTGTTTAATGATTATTATCAATATCAGTATTTTAATGTGATAAATGTACCATATTAACATAAAATGATAATAATATGAGAATTGTCGCTGTTTATAGTAATTCTAAAAATCCAAAAACTGTTGCAAAATGTAAAGTTTATTTTTAATAAGTATATTGCTACCATGTTGCAGTACTTTCAGTTATCTTGGGGGTCTCCAAACAGATATTAAGACATAAAATGTCATTTTCTTTAAAAGTTTTATTTTAAAAACAGTGTCTGAAAACTTCCCAAATTTAAGGAAAAGAAATGAAAAACCAAAAAACGACAGGCTCTGGGAAATTAGAGAATTCAAAATTGGATAAACTCAAAATATTCTTTTCCAACACTTTGAATTACTGAAAGCTCAAGACCAAGAAAATAATCAAGAAATGAAACACTCAGAAGTGATACGTTATTTGGAGAGGAAAACAGATTCTAGTAGATTTTTTTTGGTCTCAAACCATGGAGTACATAAGGAAGTGGTATGTCATTTTTTCAAGTCCTGTTTGTTTTGGAGGTTATACAATATGATGATTGATTGACATATACATAAAGAAATGATAAACACAATCAAATTAATTAACATAACCATCACCTCATATAATTACCTTTTTTTTGTGGTGACAGCACATACAAACTCTTCCTTGCAATGCCAAGTATTATTAAATCCAACCACAATGCTGTACATTAGATTACCAGAAATTATTCATCTTGTACCTAAGAGATTGTGTCTTTGACCAATATTTTTTGAGTTCTTTAGAAAAGAATCCATAACCTTAAATTTTACATATGGAGATACATTCCTTTAGAAATGAGGGGAAAGAAAAAACATACTCAAAACAAGGAAAGTTACAATAATTAGTCAGTTAGAAATATATCCCTAGAAAAATGGTTTAAGGAAGCTCTCCAAACACAAAGGAAGGATATAACTAGAGAAAACTTAGAGCTTCAGAATGGAAAGAAGAAAGATGGAATGTTAAAGAAGTGTACATATATACCAGCCAGAATGGCCTTCATAAAAATGTTTACAAATAATAAATGGTAGAGAAATGGTGGAGAAAAGGGAACCCTCCTACACTGTTGGTGGGAATGTAAATTGGTGCAGTCACTGTGCAGAACATTATGGATTTTCCTTAAAACACTAAAAATAGATTGTGATATGATTCAGCAACCCAACTCCCAGGTATCTACCCAGAAAAGAAGAAAACTATAATTCAAACAGATACCTGCACCCCTATGTTCATAGCACCAAGTATCTACAATAGTCACACATGGAAGCAACCTAAATATCCTTTGACAGATGAATGGGTAAAGATGTGCTGTATATATAGATATAGATACACACATTTATTGCTCAGTCACTAAGTTGTGTCCAACCCTTTGCAACCCCATGAACACATGCAGCAAGCTGGGCTTCCCTGTCCTTCAGCATCTCCCAGAGTTTGCTCAAACATGTGACCATTGAGCTGGTGATGCTATTCAACCATCTCATCCTCTGCCACTCTTTCTCCTTTTGCCTTCAATCTTTCCCAACATCAGGGTCATTTCCAATGAGTTGGCTCTTCACATCAGGTGGCCAAAGTATTGGAGCTTCAGCTTCAGCATCAGTCCCTCCAGTGAATATTCAGGGTTGATTTCCTTTAGGATTGACTGGTTTGGTCTCCTTGCAGTTTAAGGAACTCCCAAGAGTCTTCTCCAGCACCACAATTCAAAAGCATCAATTCTTCAGCTCTCAGCCTTCTTTATGGTCCAACACTCACATCCATAGAAAACTACTGGAAAAACAATATCTTTGACTATATGGACCTTTGCTCTGCTTTTTAATATGTTGTCTAGATTTGTCATAGCTTTTCTTCCAAGGAGCAGGCGTCTTTTAATTTCATGGCTCCAGTCACCACTTGCAGTGATTATGGAGCCCAAGAAAAGAAAAATTGTCGCTGTTTCCACTTTTTCCCCTTATATTTGCCATGAAAACATGGAACTGGATACCATGATCTTAGTTGTTGTTGTTGTTTTTTCATGTTGAGTTTCAAGCCAGCTTTTTCACTCTCCTCTTTCACCCTCATCAAGAGGCTCTTTAGTTCCTCTTCACTTTCTACCATTAGAGTGGTATCATCTGCATATCTGAAGTTGTTAATATTTCTCCCAGCCATGTTGACTCCAGCCTGTGTTTCATCCGGGCTGGCATTTCCCATGACGTACACTGCATACAACTTAAGTAAGCAAGGTGACAATATACAGCCTTGTCATATTCCTTTCCCAATTTTGAATCAGTTAGTTGTTCCATGTAAGGTTCTAACTGTTAGTTCTTGATCTGCATACAGGCTTCTCAGGAGACAAGGAAGATGGTACAATACTCTCAGTTTTGAGAATTTTCCAGTTTGTTGTGATCCACACAGTCAAAGGCTTTAGTATAGTCAATGAAGCAGAAATAGGTGTCTTTTTTTTCTGGAATTTCCTTCCTTTCTCTATGATCAAATGAATATCGGCAATTTGATGTCTGGTTCCTCTACCTTTTCTAAAACCAGCTTGTACATCTGGAAGTTCTAGATTCACATACTATTAAAGCCTAGTTTGATGAGCATAACTTGGTAGCATGTGAAGTGAGTGCAATTGTATGATAGTTTGAACATTCTTTGGCATTGCCCTTCTTTGAGATTGGAATGAAAACTGACTTTTTCCAGTCCTTTGGCCACTGCTGAGTTTTCCAAATTTGCTGACATAGTGAGGGCAGCACTTTAACAACGTCATCTTTTAGGATTTCAGTAGCTCAGCTGGAATTCTGTCACTTCCACTAGCTTTGTTCCTAGTAATGCTTGTTAAGGCCCAGTTTACTTCATACTCCAGGAAGTCCAGCTTTAGGTAAGTGACCATACCATCGTGTTTATCCAGGTAATTAAGACTTTTCTTACATAGTTCTTCTGTGTATTCTTGCCACCTCTTCTTAATCTCTTCTGTTTCTGTTAGATTCTTACCATTTCTGTCCTTTAGTGCCCATCCTTGCAGGAAATGGTCCTTTGATATCTCCATTTTTCTTGAATAAATCTCTATCTAGTCTTTCCCATTCTATTTGTTTCCCTCTGTTTTTTTTTGCATTGTTCATTTAAGAAAGCCTTCTTCTCTCTCCTTGTAGAACTTTGCATTCAGTTGAGTATAGATTGCACATTCTCCCTTGCCTTTTGCTTTTCTTCTTTCCTCAGTTATTGGTAAAGTTTCCTCAGAATACCACTTTGCCTTCTTGCATTTCTTTTTCTTTGGTATGGTTTTGGTCACTGCCTCGTGTACAGTGTTATGAACCTCCGTCCACAGTTCTTCATCCACTCTATCTACCAGAACTATTTTCTTGAATCTATTTGCCACCTCACTTCCACTGTATAATCATGAGGGATTTGATTTAGGTTGCACCTGAATGGCCCAGTGGTTGTCCCTATTTTCTTCAATTTAAGCCTGAAGTTTGCACTGAGGAGCTCATGAACTGAGCCACAGTCAGCTCTAAGTCTTATTTTTTACTGACTGTGTAGAGCTTCTCCATTTTTAACTGCAAAGACATAATCATTCTGGTTTCGTTATTGAGCATCTGGTGATATCCATGTAAAGAGTCATTTCTCGTGTTGTTGGAAAAGTGTTTGCTGTGACCATCATATTCTCTTGACAAAACTCTGTTAGGTTTTGCCCTGCTTCACTTTGTACTCCAAGTACAAATAACTTGCTTGTTATTCCAATATCTCTCAACTTTTGCATTCTAATCCTTTGTGATGAAAAGGACATCTTTTTGGTGTTAGTTCTAGAAGGTGGTGTAGATCTTCATAGAACCAGTCAACTTGAGCTTCTTTGGCATTAGTGGTTGGGGACTTGGATTACTATGATGTTGGTCTTCTCTGTGGCTCAGATGGTAAAGAATCTGCCCACAATGTGGGAGACCAGGGTTTGATCCCTGGGTAGGGAAGATCCCCTGGAAAAAGGAATGGTAACACACTCCAGTATTCTCACCTGGAGAATTCCATGGACAGAGGAGCCTGGCAGGCTACAGTCCATAGGGTCACAAAGAGTTGAACCTGACTGAGTGATTAACACTGCTGCTGCTGCTGCTGCTGCTGCTGCTATAACTACTACTACTACTGCTACTACTATGATGTTGAATGGTTTGCCTTGGAAAAAAACTGAGATCATTTTGTCATTTTTAAGGTTGACTCAAGTACTGTATTTTGGAAACTTTTGTTGACTATGAAGTCTACTGCATTGTTTCTAAGAGATTTTTGCCCATAGTAGTAGATATAATGGTCATCTGAATTAAATTTGCCCGTTCTCATCCATTTTTGTTCACTGATTCCTAAAGATGTCGAAGACTAATTTTGCATCTCCTGCCTTCTTTTTTTAAAAAAATAATTTATTTTTAGTTGAAGGATGATTGCTTTACAGTTTTACATTGGTTTCTATAAAACATCAACATGAATCAGCCATAGTGCATCTCCTGGTTGACCATGTCCAGTTTGCCTTGATTCCTGGACCTAACATTCCAGGTTTCTATGCAACATTGTTTGTTATAGCATAGGACTAATTTCACCACCAGACATATCCACAACTGAGTGTCATTTCTGCTTTGGCCCAGCTGCTTCATTCTTTCTGGAGCTATTAGTTATTTCCCTTCATTGTTCCCCAGTAGCATAATGGACACCTTCTGACCTGGGGCCTCATCTTCCAGGATCATATCTTTTTACCTTTCCATACTGTTCATGGGGATCTCTCAGCAGGAATACTGAAGTGAATCACTATTTCCTCCTCCAGTGGACCACATTTTTTTAGAACTCTTCACTATGACCCATCTGTCTAGGGTGGCCATGCATAGCATGGCTCATAACTTCATTGAGTTACACATACCCCTTCTCCATGACAAGTCTGTGGTCCATGAAGGAGATAGCCTAGCCTTGGCAAGTTGATTTTCCAGACAAATGCAAATAACATGAAAGAAAGGAAGGAAGGAGAAATTAAATTTGAATCACAATTTAAAACAGGGAGAGAATGAATGAAGAAGAGATACAAATAAGGGTATATTTTATTGCAGAAGAATATGGAAAATCCCATGGACGGAGGAGCCTGGTGGGCTGCAGTCCATGGGGTCGCTAAGGGTCGGAGATGACTGAGCGACTTCACTTTCACTTTTCTCTTTCATGCATTGGAGAAGGAAATGGCAACCCACTCCAGTGTTCTTGCCTGGAGAATCCCAGGGACGGGGGAGCCTGGTGGGCTGCCGTCTATGGGGTCGCACAGAGTCAGACACGACTGAAGCGACTTAGCAGCAGCAGCAGCAGCAAGATGATATAACACTTGTGATTCTTATATACACAAATTAGCAGTATGAGATTTGCCATGGCCTCTCTCAGGGCATGATAGATAAAGTGCACACAATAACAACATAGAAGAACTAAATAAATAACAAATAAGATGGATCTAAGTGATACATATGATACTCAGCACCTACACGAAGATAACAGACTTCATATTCTGATAAATGTGAAGTAAGTTGCAAGGACCAGTGGATCTGCTGAGAGTAATTAAAAAGCTCAGGGGATACATAAAGAAAAACATTAAATCAGCTTGGTTCGAAGAGGATGCTGAAGAATTACTTTGTGTAATTACTGGATCTCTTAGGAGAAGACAGGACTGGCAGAGCAAGCCTACAACTGAAAACAGCTTCTATCCAGAGTTGTCTATGTAAAAGTAAACAGCTATAAAACTGAGCTGTGCTTTAAGTCTCAGAGCTAACCAAAAGTGGTGACCATCCCTAATTTTAGCTGAAACCCCAAGAACTTACACCCTCTGAGTCAGGTGACTGAACCATAAGTAAATTAGTTCCCATTTCACTTTGTATCATCTATCTGGGGTGGCTTGCCTGGTGGCTCAGATGGTAAAGAATCTGCCTGCAATTCAGGAGACTGGGTTCGATTCCTGAGTTGGGAAGATCCCCTGGAGAAGGGCATGGGTACCTACTCCAGTATTCTTGCCTAGAAAATTCCGTGGACAGAGGAGCCTGGTGGGCCACAGTCCATGGGGGCACAAAGAGTAAGATATGACTGAGTGACTAACACTTTCACATCTATCTGGATGCAAATGATAAAGCACATTCAACTGGGTGGAAATGGAGATGTAACAGACCAAACTTGGGAAGATAGCTCAATTAGGTGAAACTGTTATCCTTAAATGTATGTATTAGAAAAGAGGAAAGAAGACACAGAACTGGCCAATAGGTACATGAAAAAGTGCTCAACATCACTAATCATCAGGGAAATGGAAATCTAAACCACAATAAGATACCAACTCACATCTGTCAGAATTGCTATTATCAAAAAGATAAGAAATAACAAGTGTTGGCAAAGATGTATAGAAAAGGGAGTACTTTTGCACTGTTGGTGGGAATGTAAATTGGTGCAGCCACCACGGAGAACAGGATGGTAGGTCTTCAAAAAAACAAAAATAGAACTACTCTCTGATCCAGCAATCCCACTTCTGGATATTTATCTGAAGAAAATGAAAATAGTAACTCAAAAAGCTATTTGCACACCAATTTTTATTGCAGTGTTATTTACAATAGCTAAAATATGAAAGCAGCTTAAGTGTCCATAGACATATGGATGGATAAAGAAGATGTGGTGTACAATGAGATATTAATGGATATTAATACAATGTGCTATTATTAAGCCATAAAGGAGAAGGAGATCCAGTATCAGCAACCATATGAATGGACTTGGAGGGTATAATGCTAAGTGAAATAAGTCAGATGTGCTTGCTAAGTCACTTCAGTCGTGTCTGACTCTTTGTGACCCAATGGACTGTAGCCTGCCAGGCTCTTCTGTCCATGGGATTCTCTAGGCAAGAGTACTGGAGTGGGTTGTCATGCGCTCCTCCAGGGACCTTCCCATCCTGGGAATCGAATCCAGGTCTCCTACATCACTTGCATTAGCAGGCGGGTTCATTACCACTAGTGCCACCTGGGAAGCCCGATAAGTCAGCCAGAGAAAGACAAATACCACATCATGTCACTTATATGTGGATTTGAAAGCAAAGCAAAGCAAAAAGCCAAACTGATAGATACAGAGAAGTGTTCATTGGTTGGCAGAGAGACCAAAGATACAAACTTTCAATTGTAAAACAAATGACATGGGGAAGTAATGCACAGTATGGTGACTGTTAATAACACTGTATTACAGTTAATAACACTGCATTGCATACAGTAGTCCTTCCTTATCTTTGGTTTCATTCTCTGCAGTTTCAGTTACTTGCTTTGAGCTGCAGTCTATAAAGTTTATTGGGAAAATCTAGACATGATTGTTAAATTTGAAATTGTGTACCATTTTTGGTAGTGGGATGAAATCTCCTGCTGTCCTGTTATGTCCCACCTGAAAATGAACGTATCCCTTCCATTAATTATTTCATAGCCATCTGGATGATGTGTGGCAGTATCACAGTGCTTGTGTTCAAGTAACTGTTATTTTACTTAGTAATGGGCCCAAAGTACCCAAGCAGTGAGGCTGGCAACTTGGATATTCTCTTATTGTGCCTAATTTATAAATTAAATTTTGACATAGGTATTTATGTACAGGAAAAAACATTATATATATTTATAGTTCAGTACTGTCTGCAGTTTCAGGCATCTACTGGGCTTGAAAGTTGATAAGTGTACAATCAGGCCTCTCAAGATGGCTGTTGTCTTGCTCTCTGTCCATCCCCTGCTTAACCAGTACCTGCTTCACCTATACCCTACTCACATGACTGACCTTCCCACATACATGCCCCCAGCCCCAGCTACACACAAATGTTCTTATCAGTGGGGCAGTGAGGGGCGTGCTCCTCTGCTAGTTTCCCTGGTAACCAATGAGCCAACTTGACATTAATTGCCTATAACTGGCCATCTCGCCTTCCCCAGAGCAAATACTGCAGCCATATCCTGCGTGCCATCCACAACACATGGTGAGGTGTCGCACCAGGACTTTGGTTCAGACATTTAAGATCCCCCCCATCCATTAAACCACTGATGTCTCTGTCTTGAGCTCTGGGATCTTTCTTCAGTCTTGAAGCTGAGCAAGCACAGGTCTTGTAGGCCTGCAGGGTGCAGCTGAACAGTAAGAGAGTCAGTCTTAAAAGTACTCATCAAAAGAAAACAAATTTTGGAATTATGAATGGTAGCAGATATTAAATAGACTTACCGTGGTGATCTTTCTTAAATATATAGAAATAACAAAACATTATGTTATACACCTAAAACTAGTAATGTTGTATATAAATTATATCTCAATAAAAATAAAAATTTTAAGAAGAATGGCAGAAAGTGAGCTAACCATCCATCTTGAGAAGTTAAAAAATAACAGAATAAGTTAAAAAATAACAAGATAAATGCAAAGAAAAACAAAGAATCGTTAAAGATAAAAAGAAAATAATGAAAGTGAAAGCAAACATACAATAGAGCATTTTAACAGCATTTTGCAATAAGGAGTTCATAATCTAAGCTGCAGTCAGCTCCGAGTCTTGTTTTTGCTGACTGGATAGAGCTTCTCCATCTTTGGCTGCAAAGAATATAATCAATCTGATTTCAGTATTGACCATCTGGTGATGTCCATGTGTAGAGTCTTCTCTTGTGTTGTTGGAAGAGGGTGTTTGATATGACCAGTGCGTTTTCTTGGCAAAACTCTGTTAGCCTTTGCCATGCTTCATTTTGTACTCCAAGGCCAAATTTGCCTCTTACTCCAGCTATCTCTTGACTTCCTATTTTCGCATTCCAGTCCCCCATAATGAAAAGGACATCTTTTTTGGGTGTTAGTTCTAGAAGGTCTTGTAGGTCTTCATAGAACCATTCAACTTCAGCTTCTTCAGCATTGTTGGTTGGGGCATAGACTTGGATTACTGTGATATTGAATAGCTTGCCTTGTACGGAAAGTACTAGACCAGTACCAGTACTTTCCCTACTAGAAAGCAGGGAAAACCACTAGACCATTCAAGTATGACCTAAATCAAATCCCTTATGATTATACAGAGGAAGTGACAAATAGATTCAAGGGATTAAATCTGATACACAGAGTGCCTGAAGAACTATGGATGGAGGTTCATGACATTGTACAGGAGGCATTGATCAAGACCACCTCCAAGAAAAAGAAATGCAAAAAGGCAACATGGTTTTCTGAGGAAGCACTATGGATCACTGAGAAGAGAAGAGAAAGGCAAAGGAGAAAAGGAAAGATATACACATTTGAATGCAGAGTTCCAAAGAACAGCAAGAAGAGATAAGAAAGCCTTCCTCGGTGATGAATACAAAGAAATAGAGGAAAACAATAGAATAGGAAAGACTAGAGATCTCTTGAAGAAAACTGGAGACACCATGGGAGCATTTCATGCAAAGATGGG
The DNA here is from genome assembly GCF_027580195.1 of Bos mutus. NCBI lineage: Eukaryota > Metazoa > Chordata > Mammalia > Artiodactyla > Bovidae > Bos > Bos mutus. Next base: position 76,808,764 of record NC_091646.1, on the reverse strand, counting down.
CACAATAAAGGACAGAAATGGTATGGATCTAACAGAAGCAGAAGATATTAAGAAGAGGTGGCAACAATACACAGAAGAACTGTACAAAAAAGATCTTCATGACCCAGATAACCACAATGGTGTGATCACTCACCTAGAGCCAGACATCCTGGAATGTGAAGTCAAGTGGGCCTTAGGAAGCATAACTACCAACAAAGCTAGTGGAGGTGATGGAATTCCAGTTGAGCTCTTTCAAATCCTCAATGATGATGCTGTGAAAATGCTGCACTCAACATGCCAGCAAAATTGGAAAAGTCAGCAGTGGCCACAGGACTGGAAAAATTCAGTTTTCATTCCAATCCCAAAGAAAGGCAATGCCAAAGAATGTTCAAAGTACCACACAACTGCACTCATCTCACACTCTAACAAAGTAATGCTCAAAATTCTCCAAGCCAGGCTTCAACAGTATGTGAATTGTGAACTTCCAGATATTCAAGCTGGGTTTAGAAAAGGCAGAGGAACCAGAGAGATCAAATTGCCAACATCCATTGGATCATAGAAAAAGCAAGAGAAGCCCAGAAAAACACCCACTTCTGCTTTACTGACTACACTAAAGCCTTTGACTGTGTGGATCACAACAAACTGTGGAAAATTCTGAAAGAGATGGGAATACCAGACCGCCTTACCTGCCTCCTGAGAAATCTGTATGCAGGTCAAGAAGCAACAGTTAGAACCAGGCATGGAACAACAGACTTGTTTCAGATTGGGAAAGGAGTACGTCAAGGCTGTATATTGTCACCCTCACCCTGCTTATTTAACTTATATGCAGAGTACATCATGGGGAATGCTGGGCTGGATGAAGCACAAGCTAGAATCAATTTGCCAGGGGAAATATCAATAAGCTCAGATATTCAGATGACACCAACCTTATTGCACAAAGCAAAGAAAAACTAAAATGCCTCTTGATGAAAGTGAAATAGGAGAATGAAAAAGTTGGCTTAAAACTCAACATTCAGAAAACAAGGATCATGGCATCTGGTTCCATCACTTCAAGGCAAATAGATGGGGAAACAATGGAAACAGTGACAGACTTTAAGTTTTTGGGCTCCAAAATCACTGCAGATGGTGACTGTAGCCATGAAATTAAAAGACCCTTGCTCCTTGGAAGAAAAGCTATGAGCAACCTAGACAGCATATTAAAAAGCAGAGACATTGCTTTTTCAACAAAGATCCATCTAGTTAAAGCTATGGTTTTTCCAGTAGTCATGTATGGATGTGAGAGTTGGATTATAAAGAAAGCTGAGCACCAAAGATTGATGTTTTTCAACTGTGGTGTTGGGGAAAACTCTTGAGAGTTCCTTGGACTGCAAGGAGATCCAAGCAGTCTATCCTAAAGGAGATCAGTCCTGAGTGTTCATTGGAAGTACTGATGTTGAAGCTGAAACTCCAATACTTTGGCCACCAGATGGGACGAACTGACTCACTAGAAAAGACCCTGATGCTAGAAAAGTTTGAAGACAGGAGGAGAAGTGACGATAGAAGATGAGAAGGTTGGAAGGCGTCACTGACTCGATGAACACGAGTTTGACCAAGATCCAGGAGTTGGTGATGGACAGGGAAGCCTGACGTGCTGCAGTCCGTGGGCTTGCAAAGTGTCGGACTTGACTGAGTAACTGAACTGAACCTAACTGAACACAGCATTTTAATACAGCATTATATAGTCAATAAAATGGACAAGCCTCTGGTCAGACTTCAAGGGAAAAATGATAAAGGAAAAATTTATTAATACCAGGATTCAAATAAGATGACATTTCTAGAGACCTTTATCCCAAATATGAAAATGAAGAGGAAGTGGGGAATACAACTGTATTTTATACAAAGTAAAATACAACTTGGGGGCTTCCCTGGTGGCTCAGTGATAAAGAATCCACCTGTCAGTGCAGGAGACAAGAGTTCAATCCCTGGGTCTGAAAGATCCCCTGGAGGAGGAAATGACAACCCACTCCAGTATTCTTGTCTTGAAAATCCTATGGACAGAGAGGCTTGGCGGGCTAGAGTCCATGGGGGTGGGGGGGCTCACAAAAGGGTTGAAATCAACTTAGCAACTAAACAACAGCAACAAAAACAAAAATATAAGTTAATAAAGTTTAGAGGGGATATTAAAAAACATTATTTGAACTAAAAATATGAAATAAATGGAATAAAATATTTCCACAGATGACCTCTAAGCCCAAATAGCTTCATAAATGAGTTCTATCAATATTTAAATAAGAGATAATTACAATACTACATAAACTTTTTAGAGAATAGAGATAGAGGATACATTACCCTCTTGCATTTTCTGTAGCATACATACATTGGTACAAAAACTCGACAGGGTACTTTCAGAAGTTTAAAATTACAAACCTTGTTTCATAAACATAGATGACAATATCCTAAGAAACAAATGAAGAAACAAATCCCAGCAATATATAGAAAAGATATGTTATCATGATGAAGTTGCTTTTATCCCAGGAAAGCAAGATTGATTTACCATTTGAAAATACGTGTACACCCATGGTGGATGCATGTTGATGTATGGCAAAACCAATACAATGTTGTAAAGTAAAAAAATAACAAAATAATAATTTAAAAAAAAAGAAAATAAGTCAGGGTAATCCATCACGTTAACAGATGAAGAAGAGAAATCTAAACATAATCTCCTCAATAGATACAGAAACATATCTTCTTAAAACTCATCATTCATTCATGCTGAAACAACTGCTAGAAAGAGAGATGTAGAAGAGACTCTCCAAAGATTTTTTTGGTATAAGTTTGGAGTGAACAGGGTCTTTCTAGGCATGTTACAAAGTAGAATTCACAAAAGAAAAAGATTGTCTTGAAACATTTTAGTACAACAAGACTGAAAAGAGATTACAAATTTATATATCAAGTTAAAACTCAAAGGCCAAGTTTAAAAAATATTTGCTGTCTATATCACAAACAATGGATGGACTAATTTCCCAAATAAGACAAGCTTTCACTCAACCATTAAAAAAAAAAGAGGAACAAAGGCCTCTGTTGTTTTGATAACACAAGCAGAACTTCCAAAACTCATGGCCTTGCACCCTAGATATGTTTCCCATGTAAAATTCAAGTGGAAGCAGGCTTGGGAGCCTTGGCTTTGCTTTCTGAACTTACTCAGTGATCAACCCACAGAAGAATCTCTGCCAGCATCAGCATCTGGCGGCATTGGTAACTTTGCTTATCTTCTGCCAGCACATGGGGAAAGAAGGAGAATAGGAGGATTCAAAGGAAGCTTTTAAGAGTCATCTGGTCAATGTACATCACTTAGATCCACTTTCCCTTGGCCAGGACGCAGTTCATGGGCCCAAGTTAGGTGCTGTAGGGCTGGAAAACTCCAGCAGGAAAAGGAACAGGTTTAAGAACAGTTAGTCAGTTCTGGCCTACTGGTATGACAAATACATTTATGGAAAGGAAAATACATTATGCCTCTAAATGTGTTTTTAAAATCCCCAGCCTAGTTCATAATAAGTCTAATGGGTATTTTAACCACTATAACCTATCACTCATTACTTACCAGGTTGCCCAATATACAAGTATTTGAAACACATTGTTTTGGTGAGGATGTGGGGAAACAAATACTCCTGCATTGTTAGTGCTGGTGTGAATTGATACACATGGAGAGGGCAATAGCTGTCAAAATCATATGTGCATTTACCCTTTGGTCCAGAAATCCTACTATGAATTTAGCCATTGGATGTACTTGCACATGTGTGGTATGATTACATATGTAAGCTTATTCAAGGTAGCTTTGTGATGACGTGAGATTGGAAAAACCAGAAGTGTCTATCAGTAGCAGAATTGTAAATAAAAGCAACTACATCAATGTAAAAGGATATCATGCAGGTATTTAAGAAAAAAAGAATGTTACTTAAGTGTACAATCTGGAACTACACTCAATGGGTCAAATCCTGATTCTCCCCTTTTAGCCATATTGCCTTTGACAAGTTATTCAAATTCTATATACTTTAAATTATTCATCAATTAAAGGGGATAATATTTAATACTTCATTGGGCATGCTGCTGCTGCTAAGTCGCTTTAGTCGTGTCCGACTCTGTGTGACCCCATAGACGGCAGCCCACCAGGCTCCTCCGTCCCTGGGATTCTCCAGGCAAGAACACTGGAGTGGGTTGCCATTTCCTTCTCCAATGCATGAAAGTGAAAAGTGAAAGTGAAGTCGCTCAGTCGTGTCCAACCCTCAGTGATCCCATGGACTGCAGCCTTCTAGGCTCCTCTGTCCATGGGATTTTCCAGGCAAGAGTACTGGAGTGGGGTGTCATTCTCCTCATTGGGCATAGTGAGGGTGAAACCAACAGGTTTAAAGCACTTAACACAATGGCATGACAGGCACTCTCTAACTTTTGCTTCATTATGATCATGCAGAAAGACCTCCATGATATGTTTGAAATGGAAAAATGTAGGCCCAGAACACTCGCTATTTGGTATTTAACCATTTGTATATAAAGAGGAGTGGTTGAAATACGCCTATATGCTTGCACATCCTTCCTAACGTCAAAGGAAGGATATGTAAGAACCTGTTGGGAAAATGTTGTCTTTGGGGAGGAGAGCTGTAAGTTCCAACAACTGGGGCGAGAGACATACTTTTGACTGAATGTTTGTAACTTTTGAATTTTATATCATGTGTATGTATCACCTAGTCATCGATTTTCTCATTAAGACAGGAGGAAAAGAAAAGTAATAACACAAGATTTGGAGCTATGCAAACTGAATTTGTGACCTTCTCTACCACACTGGAGAAGGCAATGGCACCCCACTCCAGTACTCTTGCCTGGAAAATCCATGGATGGAGGAGCCTGGTAGGCTGCAGTCCATGGGGTCACTAGGAGTCAGACACAACTGAGCGACTTCACCTTCACTTTTCTCTTTCATGCATTGGAGAAGGAAATGGCAACCCTCTCCAGTATTCTTGCCTGGAGAATCCCAGGGACAGCGGAGCCTGGTGGGCTGCCGTCTATGGGGACACATAGAGTCGGACAAGACTGAAGCGACTTAGCAGCAGCAGCAGCTACCACACTGGTCCAGCTATTTAAGGAGGGGCTTGGTGCAAAATGAAAATTCACAGCTTCTCACTGAAAAACCTGTGCAAAGCTTTCCCCCACATTCTCCCAAGTCTTTCTTTTGACTTGCCATTGTGTTTTGCATTTGCTGTGTTATGCAGTTAAGGTCCTCACAGGTGTCTTGTGTCTCTCCAACCCCTGGACCTGACACTCTCCACCCTGGTCCTTCCTGTACCCACACCCACCGTGTGTGTCATTAGAAAACTTCTCTGGGGCATCAATCTCTTCATCGGCAAAATGGAGGTTTAAAAATAAAAACACGAAACCGCTTACCTTTCTGTGAAGCTTCAGTGAGATTTTATGGGTAAAGTGCTTAGCATATTACCCGATACCATGCCACAAATCATTACATGTTGAACATAATTATCCCATTATTGGTTGGTTGGTTTAGTCGCCAAGTCATGTCCAACTCCTGAGACCCCATGGACTGTAGCCTGCCAAGCTCCTCTGTCCATGGGGTATTAATGAGACTATAATTTGTATTATGTTATAAACAATGAATAGGTATGGTATCAGAATTCTAATTGTTAAATACTTTATTAAAATATTAGAAGATATATATACATGATATAATAAGCACATGCAAACATCACACCAGATAGAACCATTGACCACTGCAGATTTAACCAGAGTTTCCTCCTACAGTTTTGGTTGGAGTAATGCGTCCCATTCCACCCCCTAAAACTGTCAGCTGTTCACCCATCTGCAGACAATATCAGCAAGCTCAGAACAAGGCATCCAACTATCATGAATCCATTTAGGGAAAACTGGTCGTGATGAGACACATGTGGTTCACAGAAGCTAGATCAAGTAAATGAGTTCCCATGGCAACCAAGGATCTCAAGGAACTCCATCTCCCATGGAAAATGCAAGGTGAGGTTTCTTTAAGAGGTAGGCCTGGAAGTTGCTGGGAGGGTTTGGACCCTCTCTTCTGGGTCCTGTCCACTTTACACCAGGCCCTCGAAAACACCTCTTGGGGTGCACTTGCATGCCTCATGGAGCACCAGTGCCCAGGGGTTCAGGCATCTTCCGTGTCCCCAGCCCAGGACACCATCTTCCTTGTCTCCACCTGTCCTTCTTTCTTCATAGTGTTGGGTGCTTCTCCTTTTCGCTCAGCAAGGTGCTACTGTCTCTGTACATACTCTCTCACTGGAGTTATCCTGGGGTGTGTTACATTACCTGGCCCCATTAACAGGGTGACCAGGTGGTGCAATAGCTGCAGGGGAGTGTGGGGGGTCAACACAGGAGGAGTTATAGCAGGTTTGTAGCCTGATGGGAATGATCAGACATGGTCTAAGACCTTGATTTGTGTTAGTTTTCTCCATGTAATGAGCAGGTTCTCCAAATGTTGGCCTTTTCAACAACACAGTGTTGGGAATGGAAGTCTCCTGTGGGCCCTGAGTGTTCCTTTGTGGTTTTGCTGGGTGTGCCAAAAGTATAAAACCCTAACTGCTCTTAACCAGGGAGATTTCTCTGGGTTTTATTTGTCCTGAGGATATGAGGGATGAGATAACACCTCCCTCAGGGAGCAGGAGTACTTCTGCTCACTACAAAAGCAGGAAATCTCCCAAGTTCAGGGGTCCATTTGTGTATCACAACCCTCTGCACGTGTAAGCATCCACATCTACCTCCCTTGCCCCCAGGGGACTTCGGGCATATGCAGCACTGGTGCAAACCTCACGCTCTGCCTTTGCTGCCAGTGGAAAGCTCTCTGTCTCACCCAGAAGTCTTCTGTCAGGATCTGTCAATCTGTAGCAAATCAGCTCAAGAATGTGCAAGTAGCATAAAATCTCAGACCCTCCACAGTCCTGAACACACAGATTGAAATACACCACTCTTCCATTTCTCTTTGCTTTAAGGTAAAGGCCAACTTTGCCAACATGGTCTTCCAGGCCCTGCCTGGCCTGGCCCTGCCTACCTCTCCAGGTTCTTGTGCCGCTTTCCCCCACAACTCTCTGCTCTTTGGTCACGTGAAGGAAAAAAGCAGGTGCTGACGTGTGCCACTCATCTGATGGTTAGACAGAGGCCTCAGTGCTGCTGATTACAGGTCTTGCTACTGATGGTTAAACCCTGTTGTTCTCCCGTTGGACATAAACAACCAAATCACCCAACCCAAACTCAAATCCCATAATATATCTTTTCTAGCATGATCTTCCTGACGTACATTCATGGTTCCACAAGTCATTCACTTCTTTGGTGCAATTAGTGATAAATACCACTTATTTAAACCCCTAGGTATTCCTGGTGTCTTTGGTTAGATGGCATTGACTACTTCAATGTCAGTAGTTCTTTCAGCTTATCAAACATGTCAGTTTCTTTCCTGCTACGGGGACTTTGGGCTTCCCTGATAGCTCAGTTGGTAGAGAATTCGCCTGCATAGAGCAGACCGCAGTTTGATTCCTGGGTCAGGAAGATCCACTGGAGAAGGAATAGGCTACACCTTCCAGTATTCTTGGGCTTCCCTTGTGGTTCAGCTGGTAAAGAATCCGCCTGCAATGTGGTAGACCTGGGTTCAATCCCAGGATTGGGAATATCCCCTGGAGAAGGGAAAGGCTACCCACTCCAGTATTCTGGGCTGGAGAATTCAATGGACCATATAGTCCATGGGGTCACAAAGAGTCAGACACAACTTAGTGACTTTCACTTTTCACCGGGGCTTTGCATACACTGTTCTGTCTGCCTAGAATATAGTTCTAACCTCCTTTCCCTTACTACCTCCTCCCTATGCTGAATTTATTAGCATATATGTTGCTTTCTATAGAATGCTTTCCTTACTTTCTAAGGAAAATTTGATTTCATATTCTGATAGCACTACGTATTTTCCTTTGTTTGTATGTGTCATATTTTATAGTATACATTTTTATTTTTTATTTCTTTATATCTAAATTTAGTTACCACATCTACCTTGCTTATTACTATTATGCTTTATCTATCAGTAGGCCTGGTACATTGTCACAACCCAATAGTTGTTATTTACTCATTCTACAAATAATTTTTTTATACCTATTATTTGCTAGTTTCTATTTTATGACTTGCGAATCCAAAGCTGAAACAGATCAAATTCTGGCCCTGGTGTAGATTACATTTTCACCAGGGAATAAAACAATATAACAATTATAGAAGTCCCTCAACACATATTTAGTGAGAAACTGAGAGAAATAACACACTGTTCTCAAAGCTAGCAATGCAGCAGAGAAGAAAATGGATATAATTTGTGTCCTAAAGTCAAGGTTACTTTGATAAGATTTCAGTCAGTTCAGTTGCTCAGTTGTGTCCGACTCTTTGCCACCCAATGGACTGCAGCACACAGTCCTAGGTCCATACCATTTCCCTGTCTATCACCAACTCCCAGAGCTTACTCTAACTCATGCCCATCGAGTCGGTGATGCCATCCAACCATCTCATCCTCTGTCATGCCCTTCTCCTCCTGCCTTCAATCTTTCCCAGCATCAGAGTCTTTTCCAACGAGTCAGTTCTTCACATCATGTGGCCAAAGTATTAGAGTTTCAGCTTCAGCATCAGTCCTTCCAATGAATGTTCAGGACTGATTTCCTTTTAGGCTTGACTGGTAGGATCTCCTTGCAGAACAAGAGTCTTCTTCAACATCACAGTTTAAAAGCACCAATTCTTCAGTGCTCAGCTTTCTTTATAGTCCAACTCTCATATCCATACATACTGAAAAAACCATAGCTTTGACTAGATGGTCCTTTGTTGGCAAAGTAATGTCTCTGCTTTTTAATATGCTGTCTAGGTTGGTCAGAACTTTCCTTCCAAGGAGCAAGCGTCTTTTAATTTCATGGCTGCAGTCACCATCTGCAGTGATTTTGGAGCCCCCCCTCCAAAAAACGTCTCCCAAAGTTTCCATTGTTTCCCCATCTATTTGCCATGAAGTGATGGGACTGGATGCTATGATCTTAGCTTTTTGAATGTTAAGTTTTAAGCCAACTTTTTCACTCTCCTCTTTCACTTTCATCAAGAGGCTCTTTAGTTTTTCTTCCCTTTCTGCCATAAGGGTAGTGTCATCTGCATATCTGAAGTAATTGATATTTCGCCCAGCAATCTTGATTCTAGCTTGTGCTTCATCCAGCCCTGCATTTCACATGAATTGTTCTGCATATAAGTTAAATAAGCAGGGTGACAACATACAACCTTGACGTACTCCTTTCCCAATTTGGAACCAGTCTGTTGTTCCATACCCAGTTCTAACTGTTGATTCTTGACCTGCATACAAATTTGTCAGGAGGCAGGTCAGGTGGTCTGGTATTCCCATCTCTTAAAGAATTTTCCACAGTTTGTTGTGATCCACACAGTCAAAGGCTTTGGCATAGTCAATAAACCAAAAGTAGATGTTTTTCTGGGATTCTCTTGATTCTTTGATGATCCCATGGATGTTGGCAATTTGATCTCTGGTTCCTCTGCCTTTTCTAAATCCAGCTTGAACATCTAGAAGTTCATAGTTCACTGTTGAAGCCTGGCTTGGAGAATTTTGAGCATTACTCTGCTAGCATATGAGATGAGTTCAATTCTTCAGTAGTTTGAACATTCTTTGGCATTGCCTTTCTTTGGGATTGGAATGAAAACTGAATTTTTCCAGTCCTGTGGCCACTGCTGACTTTTCCAAATTTGCTGGCATATTGAGTGCAGCACTTTCACAGCATCATCTTTGAGGATTTGAAAGAGCTCAACTGGAATTCCATCACCTCCACCAGCTGTGTTGGTAGTTATGCTTCCTAAGGCCCACTTGACTTCACATTCCAGGATGTCTGGCTCTAGGTGAGTGATCACACCATTGTGGTTATCTGGGTCATGAAGATCTTTTTTGTACAGTTCTTCTGTGTATTCTTGCCACCTCTTCTTAATATCTTCTGCTTCTGTTAGATCCATACCATTTCTGTCCTTTATTGTGCCAATCTTTGCATGAAATTTTCCCTTGATATCTCTAATTTTCTTGAAGAGATCTTTAGTCTTTCCTATTCTATTGTTTTCCTCTATTTCTTTGTATTCATCACCGAGGAAGGCTTTCTTATCTCTTCTTGCTGTTCTTTGGAACTCTGCATTCAAATGGGTATATCTTTCCTTTTCTCCTTTGCCTTTCTCTTCTCTTTTTCTCAGCTATTTGTAAGGCTCCTCAGACAAGTGTTTTCCATTTTTGCACTTCTTTTTCTTGGGGATGGTGTTGATCACTGCCTCCTGTACAATGTCATGAACCTCTGTCCATAATTCTTCAGGTACTCTGTCTATCAGATGTAATCCCTTGAATCTATTTGTCACTTCCACCTCATAATCGTAAGGGATTTCATTCAGATCATACCTGAATGGTTGAAATAAATATAATGTGGTCATTGAAAATGGAGAAGTACTCTCTCCACCTGATGTGGCAGATAAGAAAGTCTCTCTGAGAAGTTGATTATGTGCTCAGAGTACTATGAAATAAATAATAAATGCAGTGATTGATTATGTAAGCCTTTGTTAGTCTTTGTATTAGCTTTTTTTTTTTTTTCCCAAAGAAAATGGAAAGCATTAAGAGTTTGTTGAGGTGAATAGGGGATTTAACTTACATTTTACTAGGATTTCTCAGGACTTTGTGAGGAGTACTGACACTGGAGCGAGAGGTGAGGGACAAGACTGATAACAAGAAAATAGCTAAGAGGCCACTGAAATTATCCAAATGAGAGATGATGGTGACTTAGGCTGTGGCACATATATCTGTGTTGCACGTCTTGTATTGTCCTTCAAAATGAAACTTGCCATCCAGTTGAGAAGAATGTGTTTAACTGACAACTGTTAGCTCCTTGAGCCTGCATTTGCTTTCCAAATGAAGTCCTAATCTTCTCTGATGCCCCCCACTTAATAACTGAACAAGATGAAGGTAGCCAACTTCAAGAGTTTTCCTGGTGTTTCCTATCCACTATCTGAGTAAGGTCGCTATACAAAGACATAACCATTTCCACCAAGCACAGGCTCCTCTAACAAACAATATTTGCCCTAGAACTCTTCACTGTTCTGAGAGAAATTTTTCCACCTCTGCATCATGGTTCAATGGCTCTGTCTGCTGAATCTTTCTTCTTCCTTTTCATTTCACAGTTGTTACTCCCTCTGGTGGTTAATTTTGTGTGTCCAGGGGTTCTCAGACATTTGGCAAAACATCATTTCTGGGTGTGTATGTGAGAATATTAATCTTTCTTTAATCTCTGAATGAGATTAATATTTGAATTGGTGGACTAAGTGAAGGAGATTGCCCTCTCTAATGTTGGATGGCCTCTTCCAATCAGTTGAAAGCCTGGATAGAATAAATGGAGTAAGAAGGAACTCTTCCTGCCTCTCCTCACTGAGCTGGGATATTAGTCTTTTCTAACTTTTGTACTTAACCTGAGAAATCAGCTTATTTCTGTTCACACGTGTGATAAATGGCAAAACTGAATTTCAGTTCAATTCTGTTTGACTCCAAAGTTTATGCCATTGACCACTATAGTCTTTCAGTTTGGGCTTAGGTGTTTGGATGATGGTGGCCTGTCTTTAACAGGTACATTTATTCTTTCAATAAATATTGATTATTTGTAGTATTATTGAGTATATTCCTGACATTGTGCTGAGTAGGAAGAGGAACATATAAATTAATAAGTAAATTTTTAATCATGCTGAATTTGAACTGAGTTTGGGACAACTAAGTGAAAAGAATGGTTCAGTAAGAATTAACTAATTAATCCATTCATTCATTCCCATGAATCAGTGCTAAACATTTATAATGTACTGGGAATGCAGTAGTGAACAAATCCCATTTGACCACGATCTATAATTCATCTTTTGCATTTTCAGATTTTGTTTAAAATATTTTGTTGTTCTATTGCAGTTATGTTCATATACTTGTTTTTGTACTGCTTTTGTCTGGTTTTGCAATTAAGAGTAATTCTCTTTTTTCCCTATTATATATTTTTCTTTTTTTAATTAATTGGAAGCTAATTACTTTACAATATTGTAGTGGTTTTTGCCACACATTGACATGAATCAGCCATGGGTGTACATGTGTCCCCCATCCTGAACCCCCTCCCACCTCCCTCCCCATCCCATCCCTCAGGGTTGTCCCAGTGCACTGGCTTTGAGTGCCCTGTTTCATGCTTCGAACTTGGACTGGTGATCTATTTCACATATGGTAATATACATGTTTCAATGCTATTCTCAAATCATCCCACCTCGCCTTCTCCCACAGAGTCCAAAAGTCTGTTCTTTATATCTGTGTCTCTTTGGCTGTCTCGCATACAGGGTTGTCATTACCATCTTTCTAAATTCCATATATATGTATTAATATACCGTATTGGTGTTTTTCTTTCTGACTTACTTCACTCTGTATAATAAGCTCCAGTTTCATCTTAAATCATAAAATAATACAAGTAGTATTCTCCCTTCTTCTATTTTCTGAAAGATATTGTGTAAAATAGTGTTAATTATTCTTTATTCAGTAGGTTTGGCATGGAGATTTCTTTTTCTAGAGCTTTTAAATTGCAAATTGAATATCTTCCATGGTTATAGGACTAATCAGATTATCAGATTATGTATATTATCTTGGCTAGATTTTGGCAGGTTATGATTTTTGTTGAATATGCCTTTGTCTTCTGTGTTGTCAAATTTATAAATGGAAAATTATTTGTATATTCTTTATGTTTTTAATTATGTAGAATCTTTAACAATATCCCCAATTTTATTCATGATAATGGTGATTTGTGAGTCCTTTCATTTAATTTTTACTCATCAAGCAAAATGTTTATTATTGTTATTGGTTTTTCCTCAAAGACTTTCTTTTTGTTAACACTTGCATTATATATTTTTTGTATGTTTCACTTTACCTATATTACTGAGTTTGAATGACATAGATAAAGTGAAGCTTTACTGAGTTTCTTGTAAATAGCGGCACTCATTATTTTGTCACAGGATCTTGAGGTTCTGGTTTGTATTTGGTCTATTCTACTTTTGGATTGAATAAATTCATTTGATATAGCCTCAATTCAGTGATTTGATACTCTCTTCTCCACTATACTATTGAGTTGAGTTTTCTTATTTCAGTATTACATTATTTCTTTCCAAGAGTTCCTAATTTTTCATTTAAGTGAATTTAAAATTGCTTGTGAAATCATTTTTATGATGACTGCTTTAAAATTCTTGGCAAGGGTGTCTGAGGCCCTGGGGATGAAGAAGCTTCCCCGGTGGAGCTGCTTGTTGTGGTAGAAGCACTCTGGATCCTGCCACCCTGTTGCCTCTTATCTCTTGTAGCAGAGGGTAGCCCAGCAGGGAAGAAATGCATTTCCTCTGGCTGTTTATTATCAGCAGGTGTCCTGATAGATCCTCCTGGCCGTTACTACCAGGCTCCTTTGAGTGTTGGTGATGGTATTTCTCTTCAGCTCAGGCAAGAAATAAGCCTACCTGGGCTTTCTACTGCTAACAGATTGGAGTTTAGGAAATGCCAGGCCTGGGTTGTGTGTGTGTGTGTGTGTGTGTGTGTGTGTGTGTGGTGGGGTTGTCATAAGATACTCTGCCACCATGTTGTTCCTACAACCCCAGGGCCCTAACTAGACTATCTTCCCCTTTCTACCTTTCAGAGTTCTCATTTGGTTTCTTCATGCATTATTTCCAGAGCTTATAGTTAGAAGAGAGGAACACGAAAAAAATGAGACCATGGTCTTGCTACTCACTATTTTTAGAATTCCATTTTTACTTATCTATAGTGTTTCTGAATGTATCACTTTGTACAGATTTTTACATTGTATTAAGTGTATTATATACTATACATATTATTTCATTATACATATTATTCTCTATATGTACATAATTTATCACAGTCCAACCATGTCTTCATTTTTTAGTTCAAGATTAGAAAACTTTCCACCTATTAATTCCCTTTGTTCTTCCCTATTATAATATTATCATCATCTTAATTATTTCTCTACATACTTTGAGAACCACTTAAGACAATACTTTTTTCCTTCAGTTCCTAAATATGGCTTAGAAAACTAAAGAGACAGAAAGTCTATTATATTTATCCCTAATTTTTCTTTTTGTGTTGTTCTTTCTTCTTTATTGATGTTCCAAAGACTCCTTCTTTCATCATTTCCTTTCTATTTAGATTTTTTTTTTCTAGCCATTCTTTTAGGGTAGGTCTGCTGGGGACAAATATTCTTAGTTTTACTTCATCTGAGAATGTCTTGATCTCCTCCTCTTTTCTGACAGATATCTTCTCTGGATATAGATTTCTATATTAACATTTCTTTTCTTGCAGCACTTGAAAAATGTTTTGCTACTTCCTTTTAACCTCCACATTTCTGATGAGAAATCTATTGCTAATCTAAATTGTTTCTTCCTATAATAGCAAATGAAACAACTGACAAAGAATTATTTCCCAAAATATACAAGCAGCCCATACAACTCAATCCAGAAAAACAAACAACCCAAACAAAGAGTGGGCAAAAGATCTAAATAGACATTTCTCCAAAGAAGACATACAGATGGCTAATAAACATACGAATAGATGCTCAGTATCATTCATTATTAGAGATATGCAGATCAAAACTACAATGAGATGTCACTTCACCCCAGACAGAATGGCCGTAATTAAAAAATCCACAAGCAACAAGTGCTGGAGAGGGTATGGAGAAAAGGGAACCTTCCTAAGCTGCTGGTGGGAATATAAATTGATACAGCCACTATGGAAGACAGTATGGAGATTCCTTAAAAAAAAAAAAAAAACTAGGAATAAAACCACCGTATGACCCAGCAATACCACTTATAGGCATATACCCCAAAGAAACAAAAACTGAAAAAGACACATGTACTCCAATGTTTATTGCAGCACTATTTACAATAGCCAAGACATGGAAGCAACCTAGATGTCCATCAACAGATGACTGGATAAAAAAACTGTGGTACATATATACAATGGAATACTATTCAGCCATAAAAAGGAATGCATTTGAGTCAGTTCTAATGAGGCAGATGAACCTAGAGCCTATTATACAGAGTGAAGTAAGTAAGAGAAAAACAAATATTCTATACTAAAGTATATATATGGAATATAGAAGGATGGTACTGACAAATCTATTTGCAGAGCAGCAGTGGAGATGCAGACATAGAGAACAGACTTATGGACAAAAGTGGGGGAAAAGAGGGAGAGGGTGAGATAAATGGAGAGGAGTAGCATGGAAACATATACACTAACATGTAAATAGATAGCCAATGGGAATTTGCTGTGCAACTCAGGAAACTCAAACTGGGGCTCTGTAATAACCTAGAGGGGTGGGAATGGGCAAGAGGTGGGAGGGAGATTCAAGAGGGAGGGAACATATGTATACCTATGGTTAATTCATGTTGATGTGTGACAGAAATCAAACCAATATTATAAACCAATCATCAATTAAAAATAAATAAATATTAAAAATTAAATTTTTTCTTCCTTATATATCATACATCACTTCTTTCTTGCTGCTTTCAAGAATTTTTTCCTCCAAATTTGGAAAATTTTATTCCATTATTTCTTCAAATACACTCACAGTTGCATTCTCTTTCTCTCTTCTTGTGAGTCTCTGATGACAGGAACATTATATTTTATAACAGACCCTGGTGCTGGGAAAGATTGAAGACAGGAGGAGAAGGGGACAACAGAGGACGAGATGGTTGAATGGCATCACTGACTCGATGGACATGAGTTTGTGCAAGCTCCGGGAGTTGGTGATGGACAGGGAAACCTGGTGTGCTGCAGTCCATGGGGTTGTGAAGAGTTGGACATGACTGAGCGACTGAACAACAAGTACTCGAAGGTCTGTTCTCTTTTTTTCCAGTCTGTGAATATTATTCAATTTTTATTGTTCTATATTCAATTTCAATTATTCAGTTTCTTGTCTTCTCTATTCTGGTTTTGAGACCATCCAGTGATTTTATTCTGGTTTTTGTGTTTTCAGTTTAAAATTTTCTATTTGATCTATTCTATTTTATTTCTATTCTATTTATGTCTTTTATTTCTTTGCTGATACTTTATTTGCTGAGATTTTCTACTTTTTTTGTTTCAAGTGTGTTTGTAATGCACATTGAAACATTTATATGATGGCTGCTTTAAAATATTTGTCAGATAATGCTAATATTTTTGTCAACTCGGTGTTGGCATGTGTTGATTGTCTTTTCTCATTCAAGTTGAGATTTTCCTGGTTCTTGATGTGATGAGTGATTTGTGTTGTATCTTGGACATTTTTATATCATGTTATGAGGCTCTGGATCTTATTTGAATCCTTCAACAGATCTCCTCTGACACCATACTAGTGGGATAAGGGGATATGCTGCCATTGCAGGCAGATTCTTTAATATCTGAGCCACCAGACCTGTCCTGGAAGAAGGGGAAGTACTGCCTTATCATTTCCAGGTGTTTGTGGAAGTCTAGGTTCCTCACTCAGCTTCCCTTGATACTCAGAAAAGGAGTGGCTCCTCATTACTGTTGGAAGGTGAGCAGGAGTTCAGGCTCTCCACTAGGCCAACACGGAGACAACCCTATCTGGATGTTGTAAAGGGCACCTTGTTACTGTTCCCTATGTGGCCTCTACTGAAACCACAGGGGAATGCTTCCTTATCACTGAAAATGGAAAAGTTAAAGTGCTGGTTGCTCAGTCATGTCTGACTATTTGCAACCCCATGGACTGTAGCCCACCAGGCTCCTCTGTCCATGGGATTCTCCAAGAAAGAATACTGGAGTAGGTAGCCATTCCCTTCTCCAGGGGATCTTCCCAACTAAGGGATCAAACCTGTGTCTCTTGCATTGCAGGCAGATTCTTTACCGTCTGAACCACCAGGGAGGATAAATTCCAGCTCCCCACTTGGCTTCATCTAAAACCACTCTGATTCAGGAAAAGATGTGCCTTGTTACAGCCAGGTGAAAATGGAAGTCTATGCTCTCCACTCAGCCGTTATTTTGGACCAAGGGGTGAAGTAAGGCTGCATTCTTTTCCGTGAAGATTGGCTGGAGCAAGGCAATAATTGCCTAAAGTTTCCTATCGTATTACACTGAGGTGTGTGATCTTATCCTGGTTCTTTTGCTACAGAAAGAGGCTTTTCTTTAAAATGTACCCATTGGCATTTCTGGGTTGCTAGATTTTGTTGCACATAGTCTTGGATATACGAGGGAAAAAAAAAATCCAGGAACTCACTGCTGTGTTGTACTTCATGTCCTGAGGTTCCTGCTGCTGCTGCTGCTAAGTCACTTCAGTCGTGTCCGACTCTGCAACCCCGTAGACAGTGGCCCACCAGGCTCCCCCGTCCCTGGGATTCTCCAGGCAAGAACACTGGAGTGGGTTGCCATTGCCTTCTCCACCTGAGGTTCCTAGCTGGTCTGATTTCTTCTCTTCACCTATCGTGTGTAGGGTTTTTAGTTGTTCTTAGTGGGAAGAATAGGGAGAAGTGTGTCTACTCTATCTTGTCCCATAATGTGACAGTTGATTTTTAATGAGAATTTAATTTTTCAAGTGCATCAATAATTTACACCTTTGCATAAGTATGTTCTCTTCCTATCTACAATGGAAAAAAGTCCTAATGAGTGAGAAAGATTCCTTGGTGCATAAATAAATAAGATCAGACCTTACAGATTATGATTCTTATGGGTTATGTCAATGAGCCTAACATACTTATCACTTCTACCAAAGGAATTAAATGTTCACATCTTCTTAATTATTGACACTGCACCCCCTCTTTGTTTACTAGTTTTTCTACAGTCTATGCCTAATATAGTCTATTAGATTTCAAGTTTCTTGGATTCTAACATGTAATTTTCATACTGTACTTCTTGTCATTTATATGGACCTTAGGTATGGGTTTTCCTTGTAACTCAGTCAGTAAAGAATCTGCCTGCAGTGCAGGAGACAGGGATTCAATTCTGGGGTTGGGAAGATCCCCTGGATAAGGAAATGGCAACCCACTCCAGTATCCTTGCCTGGGAAATCTCATGGACAAAGGAGCCTGTCCATGCAACCATGGGGTTGCAAAGAGTCGGGCACAACTGAGCAACTAACACTTACTTAGGTATTGCTAAATTATTTCAGACAAATTTGTAAACATGGTTGCAAATAAAGCATACATGGTAGCCCATGATACATTATATAAGAGCATTTTGGTATCTGAATAATATAATACATGATAAAATTTTAAAGTGAAGTTAATACATTTTAGTGGCATGATAACATGACTTCATAAGTTTAGAGAAAGATAGAACTCTATCTAAAGTTCTTAGGATCACTAAGTTTAAAATATCATAACATGTTAGAGACATTTAAAAAGGTATATAGAACTGTACAGTTTAGTCCCATGTCCATACCATCCTGCCTAATAAACTAAACTATACTAATGTTAATGTTTTGTGTTCTTTGAATCATTATGATGATTCTGAAAATTTTGAGTACAGAGTAAGAGATATAATAGTTGATCCAATCTTTACTATTTACTACTACTATGTTAATCGACCTATGCAAGTACTTTAAACTCTTTGAGACTCAGTTTCCTCATCTGTAAAACTGGGTAGTTCAGTTCAGTTCAGTCGCTCAGTTGTGTCTGACTCTTTGCAACCCCATGAACCTCAGCACGCCAGGCCTCCCTGTCCATCACCAACACCCAGAGTCCACCCAAACCCAAGTCCATCGAGTCGGTGATGCCATCCAACCATTTCATCTTCTGTCGTCCCCTTCTCCAGCCCTCAATCTTTCCCAGCATCAGGATCTTTTCAAATGAGTCAGCACTTTGCATCAGGTGGCCCAAGTATTGGAGATTCAGCTTCAGATCAGTTCTTCCAATGAACACCCAGGACTGATCTCCCTTAGGATGGACTGGTTGGATCTCCCTGCAATCCAAGGGACTCTTAAGAGTCTTCTCCAACACCACACGTCAAAAGCATCAATTCTTCTGCGTTCAGCCTTCTTTATAGTCCAACTCTCACATCCATACATGACTACTGGAAAAACCGTAGCCTTGACTAGACGGACCTTTACTGACAAAATAATGTCTCTGCTTTTTAATATGCTGTCTAGGTTGGTCATAACTTTCCTTCCAAGGAGTAAGCATCTTTTAATTTCATGGCTGCAATCACCATCTGCAGTGATTTTGGAACCCCAAAAATAAAATCAGCCACTGTTCCCAATGTTTCCCCATCTATTTGCCATTAAGTGATAGGACCAGATGCCATGATCTTTGTTTTCTGAATGTTGAGCTTTAAGCCAACTTTTTCACTCTCATCTTTCACTTTCATCAAGAGGCTCTTTAGTTCTTCACTTTCTGCCATAACGGTGGTATCATCTGCATAGCTGAGGTTATTTATATTTCTCCCGGCAATCTTGATTCCAGCTTGTGCTTCTTCCAGCTCAGCGTTTCTCATGATGTACTCTGCATATAAGTTAAATAAGCAGGGTGACAATATACAGCCTTGATGTACTCCTTTTCCTGTTTGGAACCAGTCTGTTGTTCCATGTCCAGTTCTAACTGTTGCTTCTTGACCTGCATACAGGTTTCTCAAGAGGCAGGTCAGGTGGTCTGGTACTCCCATCTCTTTCAGAATTTTCCACAGTTTATTGTGATCCACACAGTCAAAGATTTTGGCATAGTCAACAAAGCAGAAATAGATGTTTTTCTGGAACTCTCTTACTTTTTCCATGATCCAGCAGATGTTGGCAATTTGATCTCTGGTTCCTCTGCCTTTTCTAAAACCAGCTTGAACATCTGGAAGTTCTCAGTTCACATACAATCGAAGCCTAGCTTGGAGAATTTTGAGCATTACTTTGCTAGCATGTGAGATGAGTGCAGTTGTGTGGTACTTTGAGCATTCTTTAGCATTGCCTTTCTTTGGGATTGGAATGAAAACTGACCTTTTCCAGTCCTGTGGCCACTGCTGAGTTTTCCAAATTTGCTGGCATATTGAGTGCAGCACTTTCACAGCATCATCCTTCAGGATTTGAAACAGCTCCACTGGAATTCCATCACCTCCACTAGCTTTGTTCATAGTGATGCTTCCTAAGGCCCACTTAACTTCACATTCCAAGATGTCTGGCTCTAGGTGAGTGATCACACCATTGTGGTTATCTGGCTCATGAAGATCTTTCTGTATAGGAGACAGATGGGTCTTCCTTTCCATTCTCCTGAGGAGCCTCCTAGGGCTTTTGCTTTTTCTTCTTTTTGGGTCTTTCACTTGTCTCCTTCTACTCCTTCAATCCAGGACAACTGCAGCCAGCCTTTTCTTTTCCTTCTTCAAGTGTTTCTTCTCCTGTTTCTCCAGCTTCCTAGTAATCTCAACAGCCACTTCCCCTGCCTGAACTATTGCCTCCTTCATGACATCCAGATTTTTTGTGTGGAGTCTCCCCAGTCTCATAGAAGGACAGCTGCTCCACATCTTGTCCTTGAAGTTTCTCTCCAAATATACAGGTGGGTAACTCAGAACCAATCAGTTCATGAGGCAGTACTGGATTTGTTCACCAGGTATTGGGAGATGCAGCCTTTGTTCTTGGCAGCTGCTCAGCCAATGAAGGTAGAATGGAAAATTAGTCCATATTTTGGAGTGTTAGCACTTGTCTTCAAAGCTGTGGAATTTTGGTCCCTTTGCTAGGTGCAGAGAATCACTCAGACACCAGGACCAATGTATTTCATATCTCATATGCATTATATATATTGTATACTATACATATTGTAATATATATTATTTGTAATATAAAATATCCATAATATATACCACATACAAGCTCTTTATATCTTTATATATTATATATAGAATATATTATGAGTATTATATATATTATATACAGATATATGTTCATTATGTATATTAATATATAAATAAAATATATATTCATTATATATATCATGCATGATAAATATAACAAATATCACATAATCTATTTTATATTCATACATATCTCTTATTGTGCCTTATTATTATATATATTTTATAACTTACTTTATATTGATAGTAATATTAATATATATTTATTATATCCATATACATGTATAGGTATGAAATATAATGTATATGTATGTACATATATAATATACAAAACATATATTATGTATTCACATATATCTCATTATGCTTTATTATAATCTATATTATATGGTATATTACATATTAGCAAATTGCCAACATCTGTTGGATCACAGAAAAGCAAGAGAATTCTAGAAAAACATCTACTTCTGCTTCACTGACTACACTAAAGCCTTTGACTATGTGGATCACAGAAAACTGTGGAAAATTCTTGGAGATGGGAATACCAGACCACCTTACCTGACTCCTGAGAAACCTGTATGCAGGTCAAGAAGAACCGGACATGGAACAACGAACTGGTTCAAAATTGGGAAAAGAGTATGTCAAGACTGTATGTTGTCACCCTGCTTATTTAACTTATATGCAGACCACATCATGCAAAATGCCAGGCTGGATGAAGCACAAGCTGGAATCAAGATTGCCGGCAGAAATATCAATAACCTCAGATATGCAGATGACACAACGCTTATGGCAGAAAGTGAAGAGGAACTCAAGAGCCTCTTGATAAAGGTGAAAGAGGAGAGTGAAAAAGCTGGCTTAAAACTCAACATTCAAAAAATGAAGGTTTATGTCATCGAGTGTTCTGCCTATGTTTTCCTCTAAGAGCTTTATAGTTTCTGGTCTTATATTTAGGTCTTTAATCTATTTTGAGTTTATCTTTGTGTATGGGGTCGCACAGAGTTGGACACGACTGAAGCGACTTAGCAGCAGCATTGTGTTAGGAAGTGTTCTATTTTCATTCTTTTACATGTAGCTGTATAGTTTTCCCAGCACCACTTATTGAAGAGGCTGTCTTTGCCCCATTGTATATATTCTTACTTCCTTTGTCAAAAATAAGGTACCCATAGGTGTATGGGTTTATTTCTGGGCTTTCTATCTTGTTCGATTGGTCTATATTTCTTTTTCATGATGAGGTTTGACATAGAACAGCAAAATTCTGTAAAGCAATTATCCTTCAATTAAAAAATAAATAAATTAAAGAAAACAATGAAGATCATGGCTTCTGATCCCATCACTTCATGGCAAATAGATGGGGAAACAATGGAAACTGTGACAAAGTTTATTTTCTTGGGTTCAAAAATCACTGCAAATGGTGACCAAAGCCATAAAATTAAAAGACACTTTGAAGAAAATCTATGACAAACCTAGACAACATAATAAAAAGCAAAGACATTACTTTGCCAACAAAGGTCCATCTTGTCAAAACTATTGTTTTTCCAGTAATCAGGTATGGATGTGAGTGTTGGACCATAAAGAAAGCTGAGTGTCGAAGAACTGATCCTTTTGAACTGTGGTGTTGGAGAAGACTCTTGAGAGTCCCTTGGCCTGCAAGGAGAACAAACCAGTCAATCCTGAAGGAAATCATTCATCATTAGACCCAGAGGGATGGTACGGGGAGGGAGGAGGGATGAGGGTTCAGGATGGGGAACACGTGTATACCTGTGGCGGATTCATATTGATATATGGCAAAACCAATACAATATTGTAAAGTTAAAAAATAAAATATATATTAAAAAAAAGAAGGACTGATGTTGAAGCTGAAGCTCCAATGCTTTGGCCACCTGATGCAAAGAGCCGACTCATTGAAAAAGACCCTGATGCTGGGAAAGATTGAAGGCAGGAGGAGAAGGGGAACGCAGGAGGAGAAGGGGAAGACAGAGGACATAATGGTTGGATGGCATCACTGACTCAATGGATATGAGTTTGAGCAAGCTCTGGGAGATGGTGAAGGACAGGGAAGCCTGGTGCCCTGCAGCTCACGGGGTCACAGAGTTGGACATTATTGAACAACTGAACATCAACAATAACATATTAACGTAGCTATTACGTATATTCTAATATGTTACATATTATCATAGATATTATGTATTATTTTTATATAATTTACTATGATGTAGGTTGGTGTGCTGAAGTCCATGGGGTCACAATGACTCAGACATGACTTAGTGACTGAACAACAGCAACAGCAATATAAAAATCATATATAATTCTTTTTGTGCCTTATATGTAATTATATATATCATATTATATTATATAATTATGTAATAGATTTATTTTAGCATATTTAATATATTATTTTTCAAACGATTTCCAGAGGAAAAACACATTACTGTGTGTCTCTTCCATTCTCAGTTTTTTAACACTTCTTCACTTCTGACATGAGATGTGTTGGGGGGTATCTCCCAGCAAACAATTCTATACCAGCTGGGTGTTCTACAACTCTCATATTGTCTACCTGGAGATAGCATCATATGCCTGAAGTTAAGGACTCAGTCCCACAAGACTGTCCCTCTCACTTCAGATGTCAATCGCAAGTCCAAGTTGTTACCTTTACTTCTCACCTGTTGACTGTAAATTGGAGGTTTCCATGACCCCCTTCTAAGATTCAATTAATTTTCTAGAGCAGCTCAAAGACTACAGGAGGAAATTCATTTACTAGATTACTGGTTTATTATAAAAGGATATAACTCAGGCACAGTCCAATGAAAGAGATGCGTAAGGCAAAGATGTGGGAAGGGGCACAGATTTTCCATGCTCTCTCTGGACACACCACTTTTCCTGCATCTTGGGATATTCAGCAACCTGGGAACTCTCTGAATCTGTTCATTTGGGTTTTTGTGGAGGCTTTATTACATAGGCATGGTGAAATAAATCTTTGGTCTTTGGTGACTGAACTCAATCTTCAGCCCCTCTTCTTTCACTGGGGGCTATGTGTGTGTGTGTGGAGGCGGGGGGTGGTTAAGTCTGAAAATTTCAAATCAAAGTTGTTTCTCCTGGCTACCAGCTCCTATCCTTAGGAGCTTTCCAAAAGTCACCTCATTAACATAATCTTAAATGTGATTGACAGGGATTTGTTATGAATAACAAGACATCCATTTCACCTTTATGCCTTAAACTATTTCAGGAACTGAGGAAAAAGACTAAATGTTATAGCAAAAAATGCCCTTATGGCTCTTATACAGGAAATCACAAGAATTTTAGGGGCTATGTGGCCAAAGACCAAGTATATATTTCTTATTATAAATAACAATATCACACTATTTCTGGCCTTCTTCATTGTTTTCTGTAGATAAGTCTTTCCATCTGGTACCATTTTCCTTCTCCATTAAGCAGTTTTACTAGTTATCGTAGTACATGTTGCCAGTAATAAATTATTTCAGCTTTTGTGTGTCTGAAAAATGTCTTTACTTTTGAAAGACATTCTTATCAGATACAGAGTTTTGCTTTACCATTTTACTTTCTTTCACAATGTTAAAGATGTTTCTCCACTGTCTTCTTACTTGCATCATTTCCTAGGAGAAAACTGATTTCATCATTTTCTTTATCCCTCTGTACATAACAAGCCTTTTACTCTGGGTGCTTTTAAGATTTTCTGTTTTTCAATGGTTTTAAGCACTTTGATCATAATGTGCATAGGTGTAGTTTTCTTCTTTTTTCTTGTGCTTGGAATTCATTTATCTTCTTGGTTCTGTGGGTTTATAGTTCTATCAAATTTATAAATTTTCAGCCTTTTTTTCTTCAGTTTTTTTTTCTGTCTCCTTCCCCTCTCCTCTCTTTCAGAGACTCCAATTATCCATTCGTTAGTTACTGGTCCCATGGCTCACTGATACTCTGTTCATTTTTTATAATTCATTTATAATTCTCCCTGTTTCATTTTGGATAGGTTATGCCATCAAGTACATTAATCATTTCTTATGCAGTGTGTAATCATCCATTAATTCTATCCATCATTATTTGCATCCTAAAAATTTTAGCTTTCATCTTAACAATGTCTATTTGAGTCTTCATATATTCCGTGTCTCTAACTTTATGAACATAAAGAATATGATTATAGTGTCTATTTAAATGACTGTGTCTGCTAAATCTAACATCTCAGCTTTTGATCAGTTCCAACTTCTAGTTTGATTTTTTCCCTCAATAATTTTTGTTTATATTTTTATGCTTTTTGCATTCTCTGTCATTTGAAAGTAAATACTACCTGAAAATGAAAAATGAAAGTGTTAGTTGCTCAGTCATGTCTGAATCTTTGCAACCCCATGAATAGCCCACCAGGTTCCTCTGTCCGTGAAATTCTCCAGGCAAGAATATTGGAGTGGGTTGCCATGCCCTCCTCTAGGGGATCTTCCCAACCCAGGGATCGAACCCAGGTCTCTTGCATTGCAGGCAGATTCTTTACCCTCTGAGCCATCAGGGAAGCCCCAAATACTACCTTGATAGTGTCAATTTTAACTTTTTCAGTGCTAAATATGTTTGTATTCCTATAAATATTCTTGACAAATTTCTGGGACATAATTAAGGTACCTGAAAATGGTTTGATATTCTTGGATCATGCTTTGATTTGTAATTATACCACAGGACTGACATAGTGCTCATTCTAGGCCCAGTGATTCCTCACTAATGAAGCTACTGTTCTGTATACTCTATCTTGTGTACCATGAATTTTGAGGGCTTTTTTTTTTTAGTGTGGTTGGTGGGAATAGATATTATTTCTGGCCCTGCATCCTTCTGCCAGATACTGTTAGTTCTAATCCTTTTGGGTGACTATCTGGCCTTGGATACTTTCCTCACATGCATGTTCTGATCAGTC
This sequence comes from Bos mutus, assembly GCF_027580195.1. Lineage (NCBI taxonomy): Eukaryota > Metazoa > Chordata > Mammalia > Artiodactyla > Bovidae > Bos > Bos mutus. The sequence continues at coordinate 76,783,016 of NC_091646.1, read as the reverse complement.
CTCAGCTGAATGCTAAGGGGAATCTCAGTAGATATCTGTAGTTTGACTTCTGTGCAGTTTCTCTTCTATAGTACTGTCTGCTGAAAATTCTAGCCACCTAGGCTTCTCTGGACACTCAACTTCATGTTCTCAATGCAAGGAGTCCATCACTCTATCCTCAGTTCTCTCTCCTTGCACCATAGCCCAGAAAACCTCTCAAAGTAATAAACTGAGGCAACCTTTGAGTTCACCACACTTGTTCCCATTGCTGGACCTCTGGATCTCCAGTGTCTTAAAAACTGATGTTTCATATAGTTTGACACATCTTTTGGTTGTCTCAGCTTTGAGTGTAAATTTAGGTTTTTACTTCATATTGTCCATAGTAAAGATATATGTAATTTTTTCTTATTGTCATTTTTTAAATTTTTTAATTTATTTTTTAATTTTTAACTTTACAATATTGTATTGGTTTTGCCATATGTCAACATGAATCCACCACAGGTATATACATGTTCCCCATCCTGAACCCTCCTCCCTCCCCATACGATCCCTCTGGGTCATCCCAGTGTACCAGCCCCAAGCATCCAGTATCGTGCATCGAACCTGGACTGGCGACTCATTTCATATATGATATTATACATGTTTCAATGCCATTCTCCCAAATCATTTGAAGTATTTTATGTGCAATAATAGGCACTGGCAATAAGTGCATTACATTCTGCTTTATCTACTTCTGCTTTATTGACTACACCAAAGCCTTTGACTTTGTGGATCACAACAAACTGTGGAAAATTCTTCAAGAGATGGGAATACCAGACCACCTTACCTGCCTCCTGAGAAATCTGTATGCAGGTCAAGAAGCAACAGTTAGAACTGTACATGGAAGAACAGACTGGTTTCAGATTGGGAAAGGAGTATGTCAAGGCTGTATATTGTCACCCTGCTTATCTAACTTACATGCAGAGTACATCATGAGACATGCCGGGCTGGATGAAGCACAAGCTGGAATCAAGATTGCTGGGAGAACTATCAATAACCTCAGATAGGCAGATGACACCACCCTTATGACAGAAAGGGAAGAAAAACTAAAGAACCTCTTGATGAAAGTGATAGAGAGTGAAAAAGCTGGCTTAAAACTCAACATTCAAAAAACAATGATCATGGCATCTGGTCCCATAACTTCATGGTAAATAGATGGGGAAACAATGGAAACAGTGACAGGCTTTATTTTCTTGGGCTCAAAAATCACTGCAGATGGTGAATGAAGCCATGAAATTAAAAGATGCTTGCTCCTTGGAAGAAAAGCTATGACCAACCTAGACAGCATATTAAAAAGCAGAGGCATTACTTTGCCGGCAAATGTCCATCTAGTCAAAGCTATGGTTTTTCCAGTAGTCATGTATGGATGTGAGAGTTGGACCATAAAGAAGGCTGCTGCTGCTGCTGCTGCTGAGTGCCGAATAATTGATGCTTTTGAACTGTGGTGTTGGGGAAGACTCAATTTTTTTTAATTTTATTTTTAAACTTTACAATATTGTATTAGTTTTGCCAAATATCGAAATGAATCCGCCACAGGTGTACCTGTGTTCCCCATCCTGAACCCTCCCTCCTCCCTCCCCATACCCTCCTTCTGGGTCGTCCCAGTGCACCAGCCCCAAGAATCCAGTATCGTGCATTGAACCTGGACTGACGACTCGTTTCATACATGATATTATACATGTTTCAATGCCATTCTCCCAAATCTCCCCACCCCCTCCCTCTCCCACAGAGTCCAAAAGACTGATGTATACATCAGTGTCTCTTTTGCTCTCTCATACACAGGGTTATTGTTACCATCTTTCTAAATTCCACATATATGCGTTAGTATACTGTATTGGTGTTTTTCTTTCTGGCTTACTTCACTCTGTATAATAGGTTCCAGTTTCATCCATCTCATTAGAACTGATTCAAATGTATTCTTTTTAATGGCTGAAGTAATACTCCATTGTGTATATGTACCACAGCTTTCTTATCCATTCATCTGCTGATGGGCATCTAGGTTGCTTCCATGTCCTGGCTATTATAAACAGTGCTGTGATGAACATTTGGGTACACATGTCTCTTTTTGGGGAAGACTCTTGAGAGTCCCTTGAACTGCAAAGATATCAAACCAGTCAATCCTAAAGGAAATCAGTCCTGAACATTCACTGGAAGGACTGATGCTGAAACTGAAGCTCCAATACTTTGGCCACCTGATGCAAAAAGCCAATTCATTGGAAAAGACCCTGATGCTGGGAAAGATTGAAGGCAGGAGGAGAAGGGGAAGACAGAGGATGAGATGATTGGATAGTATCGCTAACTCGATGGATATAGTTTGAGCAAGCTCAGGGAGTTGATGATGGACAGGGAGGCCTGGCGTGCTGCAGCCCATGGGGTTGCAGAGTCAGACGTGACTGAACTGACTGAATATGCACTACTCAGATGTATACAACTCAATTATCTACCAATCTGTGCAATCATTGTCCAGATCAAGTTATTAAAAGTTTTAAGCATTTCTAGATTTCCCATTCCTCCTCCACTACTGTTTCATTGCAAGCCAGTCTCCTTGTTCTTAGGCTACCACCATGAAAAGTCCATGTGATCTTTTTGCTGCCACACTTCAGCTATCAATTCCTGTCTTTTTTCTTCAAGTATTATCACTTCTGATTTTTTTTTTACAGATAGCTATCACAAAACAGAGTAGATCTTTTTGTTTCACTTTTTAAATATTGTGTTATACAAATTGGACAGTTACATGTATAAGAATGAAATTTGAACATTCCCTAACTCCATGTTTCTTCCCTGTGACTCAAGTGGTAAAGAATCTACCTATAATGCAGGAGACATAAAAGACACAGGTTTGATCCTTGGGTTGGGAAGGTTCTCTGGAAGAGGGAATGGCAGCTAACTCCAGTGTTCTTTCCTGGAGAATACCATGGACAGAGGAACTTGGCAGGCTACAGTCCATGGAGTCGCAAACAGTTGGACACGACTGAAGTGATTTAGCCCTTAGCCCTAGCCCTAACATCATATACAGAAATAAACTTGAAATGGATACTGATCCAAATCTAAGATGAGATACTTCTAGAAGAAAGCATAGGCAGAGCAATTTTTGACATAAATTGCAGCAGTATTTTTTTGGATCAGTCTCCTAGAGTAATTAAACAAAAACAAAAATAAACAACCAGTACCTAATTAAACTTAAAATTTTTTGCACAGCAAAGGCAACCATAAACAAAACAAAAAACACACAGAATGGGAGAAAATAGTTGCAAATTATGTGATCAACAAGGGACTAATTTCCAAAATATACAAATAGCACTTACAGCTGAATAAAAAAAAAAAAAAAACAAAAACAAACAATAAAAAAACTGGGCAGAAGTCCCAGATGGACATTTTTCCAAAGAAGACATACAAATGGCCAATGTGCAAATGAAAAGATACTCAACATTACTAATTATTAGAGAAATGCAAATCAAAACCATAATGAGGTATGTAACTGATACCTCACATGAGTTACCAAAAAGTCTAAAAATAATAAATGCTGGTGTGGGTGTGGAGGAAAGGGAACCCTCCTACACTGTTGGTAGGGATATAAATTGGTATGGCCACTACAGAGAACAGTATGGAGGTTCCTTAAAAAACTAAAAATAGTTACCATATAATCCAACAAGCTCACTCCTGGGCATCTATCCAAAGAAATTTCTAATTAGAAAAGATACATGCACCCCAGTGTTCATAGCAGCACTATTTACAATAGCCAAGACATGGAAGTGACCTAAGTGTCCATTGACAGATGAATGGATAAAAGATTTGGTAGCTATATACAATGAAACATTTTCAGCCCTAAAAAAGAATGAAATAAAGTCATTTGCAGCAACGTGGATGTACCTAGAGATTATCACACTAAGTGAAATAAATCAGACAGAGAAAGATAAATACCGTAAGGTATTATGTATATGTGGAATCTAAAAATACAAATGAGCTTATTTACAAAACAGAAATAGGCTCACAGACTTTGAAAACAAGCTAATTTCTCAAAGAGAAAAGTGGGGAGGGTTAAATTTGGGATTAACAAATACAAACTACTATATATAAAGTATATAAATGACAAGGACCTATGGTATAGGACAGGGAACTATATTCAATATCTTGTAATAACCCATAAAGCAAAAGAATCTGAAAAACAATAGATATGTATGTATAACTGAATCCCTTTGCTATACACCTGAAACATCGCAAATCATCTCTACTTCAATTTAAAAAATAAACATTTTAAAAAGAAGTAAATATGGTACTGGGAAAGAATAACAAAGAACAGAAAGAAGCCAACATAGGTGCACAATTGGAATTCACCCAGTTGGACAACTCTGGGAAATAGTAAATGCATCTTAGAGTTACATCAATTAAGGTATAGGAAACTACTGTATTTAGCCACTCATTCCCATCACTTACTAGTTTTTCTAAGGGAAATATCTAACACTTTTGGCTTGCTCTGATTGAAAATAAGTGTACTTCTAGGAATTCCCTGGCAGTCCAGTGGTTAGGTCTCTATGCTTTCATTGCCAAGGGCCCCGGTTCAATCCCTGGTTGGTGAACTAAGATACCACAAGCCACACAGAGTAGGGGAAAAAAATACTTGTACTCCTATCCTATAGCAAGAAACAAAATCAAAAGTTCCCTCAGACAGAAAGTTGAGAAGTTCAATAAGGGCAACCTTCATTGTAAAGACATGAGTGTGGACAGGATATGGGCAGGGCAACAGTATCTGCCACAGCATTTATTTGATAGTGATTATGCTTCCCTTGTAGCTCAGTCAGTAAAGAATCTGTCTTCCTGGGTCAGGAAGATCCCCTGGAGAAGGAAATGGCAACCCACTCTAGTGTTCTTGCTTAGAGAATTCCATGGTCAGTGGAGACTGGCAGGTTACAGTCCATGGGGTCTCAAGAGTCACACACGACTTAGCAACTAAACCACCACAGTGATTATCTGAGGTATTTAATACCTTCAAATGTCAAACAAGATATGAGTATTAAGGAGTTAACTGACAATATACAGATTTTTTAAAGAACATATGAATCAATATAAAATAAAAAGTACAGATCATTTACATTCAAAGACATGACAATCCTAAGTGGGAAATGAAAGTAATAAAAATAAAAAAAAAACACAGGATACTTTTTGATCAACCAACATAGTGGAAAATAAACATTTGGGAAAAAATTAAAGTGTAATTGACATATAACACTATATTAGTTTCAGGTGTATAATAATGATGTGATATTTGTATATATTACAAAATTATCACCACAATAAGCCTAGTCACCACATATAGTTACAAAAAATGTTTTTTTATGATGAAGACTTTTATGTTTACTCTCTTGGCAACCTTCAAATATACAATCCAGTATTTTTAACTAACTATAGTCACCATCTGCACATTATATCCCCAAGATTCATTTATATTATAACTGAAAGTTTGTACCTTTTGACCCCCCTTCACTCATTTTGCCCACCTCTACCCTCTGCCTCTGGCAGCCACCAGTCTGTGTTCTGTATCCATGAGCTTGGTTTGTTTTTGCTTTATTTTTAATTTCATATACAAATGAGATCATATGATATTTATCTGTGTCTGACATTTCACTTAGCATAGAACCCCAAATTTCATCCATGCTGCTGCATATGGCACGATTTCCTTCTTTTTTTGTAGCTGACTAGTAGTCCGTTTATCTACTATCTTCCATTGATAGACATTATTTATCATCTTTATCTAGTCTTCCATTGATAGACATCAGTTTTCTCAAATATCTTGGCTATTGTAAACAATGCTACAATGAACATGGGAATGCTTATATCTTTTCTAATTAGTGTTTAATTTCTTTGGATAAATTCCCAGAAATGGAATTGCTGGATCATATGATAGTTCTATTTTTAGTTTTTGGAAGATCCTCCATACTGTTTTTTTTTTTTTTTTTTTTGTGGCTGTACGGATTTACATTCCCATCAACAGTGCACAAGAGTTCCCTTTCCTTTACATCCTTGCCAGCACATTTTGTCAAACAGTACTGAGCCTGAGTATTCATGTTTTCCCAGCTTGATACCAAACCCACCTAACCCATTGTTATGGTTCAGTTGCTAAGTCGTGTCCAACTCTTTGCAATCCCATGGACTTGCAGGCTTCCCTGTCCTTCACTATCTCCCGGAGCTTGCTCAAACTCATGTCCATTGAGTCGGTGATGCCATCCGAACATCTCATCCTCTGTTGTCCCTTTTCCTTCTGCCCTCAATCTTTTCCAGCATCAGGGAATTTTCCGGTGGGTTAGCTCTTCACATCAGGTGGCCAAAGTATTGGAGCTTCACCATCAGTACTTCCAGTGAATATTCAGGGTTGATTTCCTTTAGGATTGTCTGGTTTAATCTTCCTTCTGTCCAAGGGACTCTCAAGAGTCTTCTCCAGCACCACAGTTTGAAAGCATCAGTTTTTCGGCACTCAGCCTTCTTTATGTTCCAACTCTCTTACCTCTCATTTAGCATGATGTACCCTGCATATAGGTGAAATAAGTAGGGTGACAATATACAGCCTTGATGTACTCCTTTCCCAGTTTGGAACTAGTCTGCTGTTCCGTATCCTGTTCTGTTACTTCTTGGCCTGCATTCAGGTTTCTCAGGAGGCAGGTTAGGTAGTCTGGTATTCACATGTCTTTAAGAATTTTCCACATTTTGCTGTGATCCACACAAAGACTTTAGCATAGTCAATGAAGCAGAAGTAGATGTTTTTTTCTGGAATTCCCTTGGTTTTTCTATGATCCTTGCTTTTTCTATGTTGTCAATTTGATCTCTAGTTCCTCTGCCTTTTCTAAATCCTGCTTGTACACCCAGTCTGTTACCAGTTATTTATCATTCACATGGTAGAATATCAATAGGTGCTAGTAAACGTGAATGATGCTAATAGAATTACAACCATTACTCCAATCAAGAAAAGTGGCAGGATGCTGTAGAAAAAGTAGTGGTTTACTTCCTGTTTTTCATCTTTCCTGTCTAGACAGCAAGTCAAAAACTTTATTTTTTAAATCAATGGTATTCTTTCCTGAGTTTATTTTTTCATCTGCCAATTACCAATTTTTCATGTTTCTCAGGCCACAATGGCCAAAAACTTAAAAGACTAATAAAGGAATATTTCTTTTATTCTGCTCCCACCTAGTCTTCAGAAATTCCAGTCTTTGGCAAATTACTTTGAGAGAAGCCAGGGAGGTTTCTTTTGCCCCTTAGGTTTTCTCACCTTGTTTAGCATAAGAATTACCTCAAAGCCTCTCAGGCCTAATCTCCTCCTCCCCACTCTTCCTCCTACCACTCCTCCTCCTCCCCGCCCCCTCCACTTTCTCCTCCTCTTCTTATTTTTCTTCTGTTAATTTTTGTGTTTAGTATGAGGTAGGGGTCCAAATTCATTCTTTTTGATGTGGATATTCAGTTTCTGAGGACCACTGAAAGGACTATTCTATCACTATATACTGTCTGGTACTCTTGGTGTATTTATGATGAAAATTAATAGACCTAATGATGAAAATCAATAGACCAATTCCAAGAGTTTATTTCTGGACTCTCCTCTTTATTCCATTTATCTGTATGTCTATTTTTATGCCAATATCAAAATGTCTTGATTGCTTTAGCTTTGTAGAAAATCTTAAAATCAGGCAGTCTATGTCCTTCAATTTTGACAATAAAGATTGTTTTAGCCATTATCAGTCCTATGAATTTTATGGCTAACTTGCCAATTTATACAAAAAAATGTAGGATTTGACAAGGGATTGCATTGAATTTGTAGATTAATTTGGAGAGCATTTCCATCTAAACGATACTAAGTCTTCTGATTCATGAACATGTGATTTCTTTCCCTTTATATAGGTCTTCTTGAATTACTTTTAATAATGTTTTCTAGCCTAAGAGTATACTTTTTAAACTTCTTTTATTAAATTTACCCCTAACTGTGTTTTCTAATTCTATGGTAACTGGAATCACTTCCTTGGTTTCATTTTTGGATTGTTTAATGCTAATGTATAAAAATATAATTGAGTTTTGTATATTGATCTTATACTTTACAAACTTGTTAAACTCATTTATTAGTTCTAATAGGTTTCTTCTGGAGATTCTTAGGATTTTCCCTAAATGAGATCATGTCTTCTGCAAATAGAGATAGTTTTACCTATTCTTTTCAATCAAGATTTGTTTTTTTAATCTTGTTGCATAACTGCCCTCTCTAGAACCTCTAGCACAATGCTCTAGTATAGTGTTTAAAAACTGTGGACGTGTCTATCATTGCCTTATTGTTTATCTTAGGGAGAAAGCATGCAATCTTTAATTATTAAGTGTGATAATAGTTGTGCATTTCTCACAGAAGACCTTTATAAGATTGAGGAAATTCTGCTCAATTTCTAGTTTGGCTTTTTTAAAAAAAATCTTGAAGGAGGATTGGATTTTGTCAAATGCTCTTTCTGTGTCTATTCAAATAAGTCATGGTTTTCGTCTTTTATTCTATTGATATGGTGACTTGTTTTAATAGATTTTATGATTTTGTACCAACTTTACCTTTATAGGATATATTCTACTTGGTCATAATATGATCCCTTATATATGCTGGTAGGTTTGTTTTGGTAGTTTTTTGTTTTTTTTTTTTTGAGGATTTTTGTGTAAAAACCTGTAGTTTTCTTTTCTTGTCATTCCTTTGTCTGCTTTTGTTAGTAGGAAAATATTGGCCTTGTAGAATTTGGGAAATATTTCTCTTTTTCTTGGGGCTTCCCTGGTGGCTCAGAGGGTAAAGCATCTGCCTGCAATGCAGGAGACCTGGGTTCGATCCCTGGGTCAGGAAGATCCCCTGGAGAAGGAAATGGCAACCCACTCCAGTACTCTTGCCTGGAAAATCCCATGGACAGAGAAGCCTGGTAGATTACAGTCCATGGGATCACAAAGAGTCAGACATGACTGAACAACTTCCCTTTCACTTTCTCTTTTTCTATTTTCTGTAACAGTTTGAACAGAGTTATTATTGATTCTAATTAACCATTTAAAAGTTTGGTAGAATTTATCAGTGAATCTGAACATGTATTTTCTCTTGTAGGAAGTTTTTTAAATTACAAATTCAATCTTTATAGTTGTTATAGTTTTATTTTGATTCTCCACTTCTTCTTGAATTAGTTTAGATAGTTTAATTCTTTCTAGGAATTTGTCCATTTCATCTAAGTATTAAAATTCATTGGCAACAGTTGCTCATAGCATTCTCTTATATACTTTCTTGTTTCTTTACTGTCAGAGTAACACCCACTATCTCATTCCTTACTTTAGTAATTTGAGTTTTCTGCCTTTTTTCTCTTGGTCCATCTAGCTAAAGAGTTACGAATTTTGTTGGTCTTTTCAGATAATTGATTTTTTTGTTCTCTTGATTTTCAATTTGTTGTTCTATGGCCTAGTGTAATTGTCTAACTTGGAGAATGTTCTGTGTGTACTTGTCAAGAATATCTATTCTGCCTTTTTAAGTGGAGTGTTCTATAGATGTCTATTAAGTTTATGTTCTTTATAGTGTTGTTCAAGTCTTCTAATTCCTTGTTGATCTTCTGCTTTATTGTTCTGAATATCCTAAAAGTAAAGTGTTAAAGTTTCCAACTATTATTGTTGAATTCTCCATCAGTTCAGTTCAGTTGCTCAGTTGCGTATGACTCTTTGTGACCCCATGGACTGCAGCATGCCAGGCTTCCCTGTCTTTCTCCATGAAAGAAAGAAAGTGAAGTCTCTCAGTTGTGTCCAACTCTTTGCGACCCCGTGGACTGTAGCCTATCATGTTCCTCCGTCCATGGGATTTTCCAGGCAAGAGTACTGGTGTGGGTTGCCATTTCCTTCTCCAGGGGATCTTCCCAACCCAGGGGTTGAACCCGGGTCTCCCGCATTGTAGGCAGAGGCTTTATCATCTGAGCCACCAGGGAAGATGTCTTTCTCCATAACTCTCTTCAATTCTACAACTTTCTCCTTCTTTCATTTAATACTCTGCTTTGGGGTGCATATATATTTACAAATTTAATATCTTACAGAAATACTCTTTTATCATTTTAAATGTTTTTCTTTATGCATAGTAAACATTTTTGTTTTAAAGTATATTTTTTTCTAATATTATTGTAGCCACTCCAGCTTTTATACTTAAAAAGCTGAATGCTTTCTGCCTAACTTCTGCAAAGAGGCTATTCTCACCACTTCTATTCAATATTGTATTTTAAGTCCTAAAACAGTGCAATTATGCATGAAAAAGAAATAAAATTTACATTAATTGGAAAGGGGAATAAAAAGATTCCTTATTTTCAGAAAACATAATTGTCTAGAAAAAATTGCCAGGAATCTACAAAACCAAAACCCCTAGAAGTATCAAGTGAGTTTAATAAAAACTCAGGATATAGGTCAGCACACAATAGTGAAATTTTTTAAAAATTGTACTAGCTCCAACATTTAAGCAAAATTGAAGAAACAATACAATTTATGATAACTCAAAAAGGAAAACCGTTAGGTGTGAATTTAACAACAACAAAATAAACAGAATCTGGATCTGCAGGTTGAAAACTATAGGACACTGATTAAAGGAAGCTAAGAAGATATAAAGAAATGGAGATGATCTAGTGCTCTTGTAGAGTCCTATTAATAAGATAACAATTATCCCAAGTTATTCTATAGATTTAACATAACTTCAATCCAAATCACAACAGGATTATAGGTAGTTATAGAAAAGCTGATTCCATAATTCATAGGGAAAGTCAAAGCAATTAGAATCATCAAACCAATTTTGAAAAAGAAAAATATATTTGGAGGAATCACACTACTTGAGATTAAGATTTACTTTAAAACTACAGTTATTAGAGGGACTTACCAGGTGGCTCAGTGGTAAAGAATCTGCCTGCCAATGCAGAAGATGCAGGAAACTTGGGTTCGATCCCTTGGTTGGGAAGATCCCCTGGAGGAGGAAATGGCAACCCACTCCAGTATTCTTGCCTGGAAAATTCCATGGACAAAGGAGCCTGGCAGGCTACAGTCCATAGGGTTGAAAAGAGTTGGACACAACTGAGTGACTAAGCACACATACAGAGTTATCAGGACAGTATGATATTGGTGAAGGAGTAACACACAGATCAGTGAAAAAGAATAGAGCATTCAGAAATAGACCAATACAAATACAATGAATTGATTTTAAAAGCAAAGATACAGATTCAATGGAGAAACAATTGTCCTTTTAACAAATGATATGCATACTAAAATCACTAAGAGATTCTACTACATATCTGTTAGAATAGCAAACATAAAAGTAGTATAAACAATACCAAGTGCTGGCAAAGATGTAGAGCAATTATAACTCACACATTGCTGGTGGGAACACAAAATATTAGAGTCACTTTGGAAAACATTTTGGCAGTTTCTTATAAACATCTATACATCATAACCATTTATAAGCAATCCTATTCCTAGGCATTTCTTTTGAGAAATTAAAATTTATGTTCACCCAAAAGACTGATATGAATGTTATAGCTGCTTAATTCATCATCTTCAAAAGTGGAAACTACCCAAATATTTTTCAATTGGTCAATAGGTAAACAATTTGCAATACATCCATATGATGAAATGCCCTTCATAAATAAAGACTAATGAATGGTTGATATATGCATCAACTTGAATGAATCTTAAAGGTGTTATCTGAAGTAAAAAAAAAAAAAGCCTGTCTCAAGAGGTTACATATTCTATACTTCCATTTAGATGATATTTTAGAAAATAATAAACTAGATTGAAAGAGAACATTAGGAGTGGGAAGGCTGTGTGACTTAGGGTATCATAGGAAATTTTGGGAGTTATGGGATTATTCTGTATCCTGACTGTGGTTTGGTTACATGATCTATGCTGTACATACCATAAAAGTAATTTACTGTATGTAATTAAAAAAACCTTTTTATTTTGTTTTGGAGTATAGCTGAATAACAAACAATGGTGTGATGGTTTCAGCAGAACAATGAGGAGACTCAGCCTACTATATGTAATTTTTTTAAGTGACAATTGTCTATATACCAAGATGAAATTAATGCCCATAAAATATAATTAAATGAAAAAATAATGGTGCAAAATAATTTGTATCACATTAGTTGTTTGATAAAAACATAAATATATATATATATGTGTGTGTTTATTTGCATACGTATAACATATCTTTTGGAGAAGGTAATGGCACCCCACTCCAGTACTCTTGCCTGGAAAATCCCATGGATGGAGGAGCCTGGTAAGCTGCAGTCCATGGGGTTGCTAGGACTCGGACATGACTGAGTGACTTCACTTTCACTTTTCATTTTCATGCATTGGAGAAGGAAACGGCAACCCACTCCAGTGTTCTTGCCTGGAGAATCCCAGGGACGGGGGAGCCTGGTGGGCTGCCGTCTATGGGGTCGCACAGAGTCGGACACGACTGAAGTGACTTAGCAGCAGCAGCAGCAACATATCTTTGGAAGAATAATTAAGAAATGCACTAGGTAGCTAAGGGCCAGGTATAAGATGGAGAGTTGGACTTCCCTGGTGGTTCAGTGGTAAAGAAACAGCCTACTGATACAGGGGACATGAGTTAGATTTCTGGTCCGGGAAGACGCCACATGCCACAGGGCAACAAAGCCCAATTGCCACAATGATGAGTCTGCACGACTAGAACCCACAAGCCACACCTACTGAGCCCATGTGCTCCATCTACTAAAGCCCATGCTCCACAACAAGAGGAGCCACCACAATGAGAAGCCCACTGTGTACAACTAGAGAAAGCCCATGCACAGCAATGAAGACCTAGTGCAGTCAAATTTAAATAAATAAATAGATGGAAAGTTTTTATCATATATCATTTTGTTTCTTTTATGGCAATTTAAAATTATTCTTTATATCTTTATTAAAATATATGATATATAGAAAATAATACATCTAATATATTTCCCATTCTAAACAATAGAATGGGGAAGACTAGAGATCTCAAGAAACTTAGAGATAGCAAAGGAACATTTCATGCAAAGATGGGCACAATAAAGGACAGAAACAGTATGGACCTAACAGAAGCAGAAGATATTAAGAAAACGTGCAAGAATACACAGAAGAACTATGCAAAAAAGATCTTAATGACCCAGATAACCACGATGGTGTGATCACTCACTTACAGCCAGACATCCTGGAGTGTGAAGTGAAGTGGGCCTTAGGAAACATCACCACAAACAAAGCTAGTGGAGATGATGGAATTCCAGATGAACTATTTCAAATCCTCAAAGATGATGCTGTTAAAGTGTTGCACTCAATATGACAGCAAATTTGGAAACCTCAGCAGTGGCCATGGGATTGGAGAAGGTCAGTTTTCAGTCCAATCCCAAAGAAAGGTAATGCCAAAAATGTTTCAAATTACCACACAATTACACTCATTTCACACACTAACAAAGTAATGCTCAAAATTCTCCAAGCTAGGCTTCAGCAATATGTGAACTGAGAACTTGCAGTTGTTCAAGCTGGATTTAGAAAAGGCAGAGTAACCAGAGATCAAATTGCCAACATCTGTGGGATCATCGAAAAAATAAGAGAATTCGATAAAAACATCTACTTCTGCTTCATTGACTAGGCTAAAGCCTTTGACTGTGTAGATCACAACAAACTGTGGAAAATTCTTTAGGAGATAGAAATACCAGACCACCTTAGCTGCCTCCTGAGAAACCTGTATGCAGGTCAAGAAGCAACAGTTAGAACCAGACATGGAACAACAGACTGGTTCCAAATTGGGAAAGGAGTATGTCAAGGCTGTATATTGTCACTCTGCTTATTTAACGTTTATGCAGAGTACATCACAGGAAATGCCAGGCTGGATGAAGCACAAGCTGGAATCAAGATTGCCAGGAGACATATCAATAACCTCAGATACACAGATGACACCACTCTTATGGCAGAGAGTGAAGAGGAACTAAAGAGGCTCTTGGTGAAGGTGAAAGAGGAGAGTGAAAAAGTTGGCTTAAAACTCAACATTCAAAAAGCTAAGATCATGGCATCTGGTCCCATCACTTCATGGTAAATAGATGGGGAAACAATGGAAACAGTGAGAGACTTTATTTTTTTTGGACTCCAAAATCACTTCAGATGGTGACTGCAGCCATGAAATTAAAAGACACTTGCTCCGTGGAAGAAAAGCTATGATAAATCTAGACAGAGTATTAAAAAGCAGAAACATTACTTTGCCCATAAAGGTCTGGATAGTCAAAGCTATGTTTTTTTCCAGTAGTCATTTATGGATGTGTGAGTTGGACCAAAAGAAGCCTGAGCACCAAAGAATTGATGTTTCTGAGCTGTGGTGTTGGTGAAGACTCTTTTGAGAGTCCCTTGGACTGCAAGGAGATCAAACCAGTCTGTCAATCCTAAATATTAATTGGAAGGACTGATGCTGAAACTCCAAAACTTCGGCCACCTGATGCAAAGAGCTGACTCATTAGAAAAGCCCCCGACGCTGGGAAAGATTGAAGGCAGGAGGAGAAGGGGATGACAGAGGACAAGATGGCTGGATGGTATCACCCACTCAACGGATGTGAGTTTGAGCAAGCTCTGGGAACGGTGAAGGACAGGGAAGCCTGGTATGCTGCAGTCCGTGGAGTCGCAAAGACTGAGCAACTGAACTAACTAATTCCATTCTATTCCTCTACAAATTTAAGTGTATGCGTTTTTCCTTATTGTACTTTTTACTCTCACTGTACTTCTGTTATTTTAGTGGTAACTTCTGAATATTTCTTAATTATTTAACTTAACAATGTCTGAACTTCAAAAATATATTAACTTCTCTACCAATTTTATTCTGATCTCTATCTCTTCCTGAGTTGTATGATATTTTTGTTTAGAATCTTTGAATCACCATTTTTTCAATCCACCACTCAGTATGATTATGTTTTTAATACACACCATGTTTTTTAAATTGACATCCATGTTTATCATTTTATTTACTCTTAATTCCTTTTAGCTTTTTAGACTGTCCTTCTGGTATCATTTTCCATATCCTGGAGTGCAATAGTTTTCTATCGTCTCTGTCCATCAGAAACACTTTTAAGGAGCTTTAAAAATATACATAAATGCCTGACCTCACTCCTAAGCTTTAGATTAACATTAGCTGGGATGGGGATCAGGGATTGGCATTTAAAAAAGAAGAAAGATGGAAGCTCTCCTAGTTATATTAATGGGCATCCTGAGTTGAGAACTACTGCTTTATAAAGTCCATATTTATGTTGTTTATTGTTTGTCTTCCTCACTAAAATGTAAATTACAACAGTGAAAGGACTTTTTTCCACTCTTATTTATGGTTTTATTTCTACTGCTTGGAACAGTGGCAATCACAGGATAGTTGACCATCAAATGTTTGTTGAGTGAATGAAAGTACTAAGAATAGTATACATGGCAGAAGCAGAGAAGGGGAGCAGTTGTCTGGTTTTGTTTAAGGAGTGAAACAAAGCATCAGCAGGATTTTGAGCTGACCTTTGAAAGATGAATACGAGTTAGCAGAGTGTGAAAGCACAGAGATCTGAGATCTTAGTGCAGTTTCCAAATGATAAGCAGCTGCATGAGACTTGGATTTAGGGAGAAGCTGTGTGTTGAGAGATGGAGTGAGAGAGAGACAGAGTTAGACTGTCAAGTGTTTTGTATATCATGGTTGGCATTTGGGGGAGAAACATGGAAGGTCTGAGCTAAGTGATCCTGATAAATTAGAAGTGGATGAAGTCTGTAAATGTCCAGTGAGTTTTTCTATAATGGCAACCTTCTCCCCCTTCACTACGTAATGTAACCCCGATAGTACATTCCTATCTCACTTTATTGTTGTTCAGTGTATGTCTCTTTTGTGACCCCCATGAACTGTAGCCTTCTAGGCTCCTCTGTCCATGGGATTTCCCAGGAAAAAATACTGGAGAAGGTTGTTATTTCCTTCTTCAGGGAATCTTTCCAACCCAGGAATCAAACCCTCATCTCCTGCATTGGCAGACAGGGTTCTTTACCACTGAGCCACCAGGGAAGCCCCGCTATTCCACTTCCTTGGGTTATTTCTATACTTGTCACCTTTTAGCATGTATTTTCTAAAATATTTTATTATTCATGACACAAGAATGAAAGTTCTGTCAGAGCAGAAATTTTGCCCAATTTAGTCACAGTTCTATCCTCAGGGCCTGGTGCATATTAATTAAATTTTTTTTTGCATGAAATAATCAAAATTTTGATTGCAGAGGGCACCAAGGAAAATGCTCAGGTTTCACTGCCTCTGGATTTATAATAATCCATTGTTTTTTTCTTTCCAGCTCAACTCCAAACACAATTAATTCTTAATATCATAAACCCCCTCATTTTCTGTATGTGGTCACTGATCACCACAATAGCCTCTAAACCAATCTCTCTGTCTCAAGGTTGCACTTGTTGCTGTTCAGTCGCTCAGTCATGTCTTACTCTTTGCAACCCATGTACTGCAGCATACCAGGCTTCCTTATGCTTCACTATCTCCCAGAGTTTACTCAAACTCAGGTCCATTGAGTCAGTGATGCCATCCAACCATCTCTTCCTCTGTTGTCCCCATCTCCTCATGCCTTCAATTTTTCCCAGCATCAGGGTCTTTTCCAGTGAATCGGCTCTTCGCATCATGTGGCTGAATTATTGGAGCTTCAGCCTCAGCATCAGTCCTTCCAATGAATATTTAGGGTTGTCCCTTAGGATTGACTGGTTTGATCTCTTTGCTGTCCAGTTCAGTCGCTTAGTCGTGTCCAACTCTTTGCGACCCCATGAATCACAGCACGCCAGGCCTCCCTGTCCATCACCAACTCCTGGAGTTCACCCAGACTCATGTCCATCGAATCAGTGATGCCATCCAGCCATCTCATCCTCTGTCGTCCCCTTCTCCTCCTGTCCCCAATCCCTCCCAGCATCAGGGTCCTTTCCAATGAGTCAACTCTTTGCATGAGGTGGCCAAAGTACTGGAGTTTCAGCTTCAGCATCATTCCTTCCAAAGAAATCCCAGGGCTGATCTCCTTCAGAATGGACTGGTTGGATCTCCTTGCAGTCCAAGGGACTCTCAAGAGTCTTCTCCAGCACCACAGTTCAAAAGCATCAATTCTTCGGCCCTCAGCCTTCTTCACAGTCTAACTCCCACATCCATACATGACCACAGGAAAAACCAGAGCCTTGACTAGACGAACCCTTGTTGGCAAAGTAATGTCTCTGCTTTTGAATATGCTATCTAGGTTGGTCATAACTTTTCTTCCAAGGAGTAAGCGTCTTTTAATTTCATGGCTGCAGTCACCATCTGCAGTGATTTTGGAGCCCCAAAAAATAAAGTCTGACACTGTTTCCACTGTTTCCCCATCTATTTGCCATGAAGTGATGGGACCAGATGCCATGATCTTCGTTTTCTGAATGCTGGCACTCTCAAAAGTCTTCTCCAGCACCAAAGCTTGAAAGCATCAATTCTTCAGTGCTCAACTTTCTTTATGGTTCAACTCTCCCATCCATATATGACTACTGGAAAAACCAGACAGATGTTTTTGTCAGCAAAGTGATGTCTTTGCTTTTAACATGCTGTCTAGGTAAGTTATAGCTTTTCTTCCAAGGAGCAACTGTCTTCATTTCATGGCTGCAGTCACCATCTGCAGTGATTCTGGAGCCCAAGAAAATAAAGTATGTCAGTGTTTCCATTTTTTCCCCCATCTATTTGCCATGAAGTTACGGGACCAGATGCCATGATCTTAGCTTTTTGAATGTAAAGTTTTAAGCCAGCTTTTTCACGCTCCTCTTTCACTTTCATCAAGAGGCTTTTTAGTTCCTCTTCACTTTCTGCCATTAGGGTGGTGTCATCTGCCTATCTGAGATTATTGATATTTCTCCAGGCAATGTTGATTCGAGCTTGAGCTCATCCAGGCTTGCATTTCCCATGATGTACTCTGCATATAAATTAAATAAACAGGGTGACAATATACAGCCTTGATGTACTCCTTTCCCAATTTTCAACAAGGTTGCACTAGTACAACCCATTTCTATATTTTGATTTGAATCATTACTACATTTTTTCTTACTTAAAATTGTCTTTGATTTTCTGTTTTCCTCATAATTAAGCTCAAACTCCATAACATGGCATGCAAGGTTCTTCCTTGTCTGATCTCTTACATTCAGCCTTCATCTCTCATCACTGCTTCTTTCACACTATACTTCAAAATCCACTATCTTTCTTCCTTTCCATTCATCCATTCCATCATGTAGTCAACATTAAACAAGTCTTCATTGAGTACCCTCTAGTATATAAGGAGTATTTTAGATTTTAATTATTCACCAATTGATGGAGTAGCCATAGTTTCAACACTGTCTTCTCTTCATCTATTATTATTGTCACATTATAGTGCTACTAGTTGTTTATGTGTTCATTTTGCTCACTGGTTGGAGGGTCTTGAAATCCAGGATTATATCTTAATCTTCTTCATATGGACAATATCAGAAACAGAACCTTACACCAAGTGGTTGTTCAAAATCTGTTGGTTGAATGACAAAACATGAGTCAAATGCTGAAATGAACTATACAAATACTAGCAAAAGTAAAGACCTTGTGCTAGCGCTTGTCATTACCCTGACCACATTTTGGTAATTTATTTATTCATTCCACAAGCATCCATAATCACCTATTTTATGCTAGACTCTTAAGTGTTTAAATGTTGCCTTAGCTCTTAGGCTGTGGGCTTCTAGTGCCATGTCTCTGGGTCTAGCATAGTATTTGGTACACTTGTGAACTGGCTGAAAATAACCACAAAAGAGAAGAACTGGGGTATAGATTTTGGCCCTAGAGGAGTTTTCTGGAGGTAACAGCAATAGGTAACTCAATATTGAACTTTTAACCAAAGTAAGGCTTATTCTTATTATTGAAACTTTTTGTCAATTATCATTGTCTTCATTTGGGTGGGGGATATAAAAGTACACAAGAATGCTTTCTAAATGAGCTCACTTTCATTTGCAAATTTGAGTATGGAATGTTACTCTCTGGATTCCATTTCAAGACAGAAATGATTCAGATTTAAGACTTTTTAAAGATCTTGAAATTTTTATACCAGTAATTAAAATGAACTTATTTTTTAATTCCAGAAAGCAGTTAATCAGCATGGTAAATATGTAACTGTAGACATCCGAGAGTTAAGGAAGTAACAGTACTTGAAAGTCTGAATCAGTAAGGCGAGGTGACAAATAGGATACATAGAGTTTGGCAGAGATGCCTCAGTTCCTGGGATGACTAGGGCTAGTAGGATTTGTAAAAAATTACTGATTCCTTCTTCCAGACATTCTACGTCACTATCCAGGTGCGCATCTGGTGAGAGAGCCATTGAGATACAGTATTTCAAAAGCTTGCTAGAAAGGCACAGGAAGTTGTCTGGAGTGAAGGCGGAGGTGGGGGCGGGGAGTGATGAGGGCGGGGGTGAGGGTGTGGCGTCCCGGGCAAAAGCTTCCGCCAACAAAAGAAATTAGCACTTCCGGTCACGCCTTCATCTTGTCGCGGCGTTCTTCACCAAGGTGAGTGTAAAGAAAGGGATTGATAATTTTCACAAGTGAGTCCCCAAACACTTCAGGAACGCTTTCCTCTTTGTTTCACCACGAGGTGGAAAGAATTCATCTCCAGGGTACACTGAAGGATGTTTCTGACGCTTGTGGTTCTGATCTCTATCTCCACTCTCTCACTCCTCAGGAGATGGCTGGCCGTCGTCCCCTCCTTCTGACTCTTATGGTCCTTTTATGCCTGATTATTCTTCACTTCACCTCTTTATCTCGAATCCTCTTCCTGGTCTTTATGAATTTGGGTCATTCCCTGTACCATCGATTTTCTTTCCTACCTCTTACTCCCACCTTCCACCCCGCCCTCCTCTTAGCTTCAGAACTTTTGCTACCCTCTTCCCCGACTCTGGCTTCCATGATGGCTCAGACAGTAAAGCGTCTACTGCAATGCGGGAGACCTAGGTTCGATCCCTGGGTCGGGAAAATCCGCTGAAGAAGGAAATGGCACCCCACTCCAGTACTCTTGCCTGGAATATCCCATGGACGGAGGAGCCTGATAGGCTACAGTCCATGGGGTCGCAAAGAGTCGGAAACGACTGAGAGACTTCTGTTTTCTTTCCCCTAGTCTGAGCCTACATTCTTCCCTTTTTTTCCCCTTTAAACCCCAGTATTTTATTCCCCCTGAAGGCTTTTGATTCTCTTTGGTCCTACTTCTGCAGAGGACAGTGAATTATTTATTAATACTTTATAAAACCAGGTGTGGCTTCTATTTCAAGGGCAAGGCTGTTTTTGTTGTCTTTAAAAATAAGCAAAGGAGCAGAAAATTTTTAGAGCTCTCAGAGACGTAGGAACTTGTTCAGATTATGTACTTGTATTTATTTATTACCCTGAACGAAATCACATATCAGATATTGCACTGGTTTCAGCCTATGACATAAAAAAATTTTGGTATACAACTGAATCTCCAAATTTTGAGTGACAAACATAGTGAGTTTTGCTTATAACTTGGTGTCAGCTTTAGAGGGTGGAAGCTTTCCCATCTTTAGAATTTCTCACAGGGCAGAAATGGTTGACAGATACGACATCCAATCACAAATTTATTAATTCATGTGAGTTGGGTTTATTATGTAAATATTTTCCTGGTGTTCAGTAGCAACATTGAAGAACAAGTTGACAGATTTTTAAGACGATTTTTTTTTTTTTGAGCTATGCATGTATTATCTATTTGGTGCAATATGAATTTTGTCTTTTTCATTTGTTGCAATGTGAATTTATGTTTTTGCACCATTTATCGTGTGTAAACTGTCTTGCAAGACTATTCATTAATTATCACAATTTATTATTTCAATTCCAAGAGAGAAAATTAAATTTATAATGAGGGTGAGGGGTATTTCAGGTTATAAAGAGGAATTTAACTAGCAGTCTCCTTGAACAAGCAACTTATTCCCTCTTCTGTAATGTGTTAGACTTGCCAAAGTAAGGGATGATTAAGTATAGTTGAGAGACAATGAGTGAATATATCATAAATATATAATAGGTTGTGATAGAGAGGGTTGTACTATGTTAGATAGGAAAGGCAGAAAGGCCTCCCTGGTATTGTGACATTTGAGCAGAAATCTAAAGGAAAAGAGGGCACAGACTATACATATATGAGTGGGAAGCTGGGATATATTTATGACAGTGGCTTTGCATTTGTTGGTAATTTTGCTTCCAGCATTCCCTCTTCTCCCCTCTACCTGTGGTCACTAGCCAATGGCAACCCACTGCAGTATCCTTACCTGGAAAATCTTATGGACAGAAGAGCCTGGTGGGCTGCAGTCCATGGGGTCGCAAAGAGTCCGGCACGACTGGGCGACTAACACTTACTTACTGCCTACTCGAATGATCTAATCTGTCCATGTAGGTTCCCCATATTGTCTTTCTCCTGGCTAGCTTCTTGCTACATTTAGGTGAATTGTCAGTTACCAGCCCCTCTGGGAAGACATGTCTGCCTCTATCCTCACCTCTTCCTCAATGTGTTAATTTGTGGTGCACTGTATGCTAACCTGCAGCATATTTGCTTTCCTCTCTCACTGCTCTTTTCTCTGCATGTTCGTAATGTTGCCCATAAATGTTTGGTGTGGTAAATTGAAATGAATTTAGTGCCTGTCTTTTATATACAACCTTTTTAATGTAGTTGGCTCCCTAATTAATGTTCAGAACCACTGTTTAAAAGTCAGTATCATCATTGTCATTTTCCTGATGACAAAACCCAGACTCAGGTGGGTAGTAACTTGCTAAATGGTGGAGTTAATGGAGTTAAAGTCTGTCAGATACTCAGTCCTGGCCTGATTGTCTCTTTCTCTCTCTCTGTCTCTGTTTATTAATGAGAAGTAGAAAATACACAAAATTTTATTAGACATAGTCTGGATATAAAAATTTCATTTTGTAAGCTCTCTTTCACAAGTCTGATTATATCAGGTACTTGATTTACTTCCTAGTTATAAATGTTAAGAGCTGAAAAGTGTGATGACTTTTTACTTTATTTTTTTTTCCCATTTTCAAACTTTTTATTCTTTTTTTCCTTTTTAACTTTTATTGGGGTATGAATACATAAGGGTACAGCTGAAAGCATTGTCACCACTGTGTAACCTACCACATGATCCAGCAATTCCACTCATGGTATATATCTGGAAAAAGTGAAAACACTAATTTGGAAAGATGTGTGCACTCCAGTGTTCTTAGCAGTACTATTTACAATGGCCAGGATATGGAAACGACCCAAGTGTCCATCAGCAGATGAATGGATAAAGATATGGTGTATATGTACAATGGAATATTGTTCTTTAGTCACTAAGTCGTGTCCGACTCTTTTGCTACCCCCTGTACTGTAGCTCGCCAGGCTCCTCAGTCTGGGGGATTTCCCAGCAAGAATACTGGAGTAGGTTGCCATTTTCTTCTCAAGGGGATCTTCCTGACCCAGGGATCCAACTCACATCTCCTACATTGGCAGGCAGATTCTTTACCACTGAGCTAGCAGTGAAGCTTTGCAATTACTCAGCCATAAAAAAGAATGAAATTCTGCCATTTGTAGCAGTGTTGTATGTACCTAGAGAATATTATGCTTAGTGAAACAGAGAAATACAGATACTTTATGGTATCACTTATATTTGGAATCTAAAAAATAATACAAATGAATATATATATAGCAAAACAGAAACAGACTTGGTGATATAGAAAACAAACTAGTGGTTACCAGTAGGGAGAGGGGCAAATAGCAGGTATGGGATTAAGAGATACAAACTACTATGTATAAAATAGATAAGCAATAAGGATATATTGTATAGCACATGGATTTATAGCTATTGTATTGTAATAATTTTAAATGGAGTATAATCTGAGTCACCATGCTATACACCTGAAACTAATATAATACTGTAAATCAACTGTAAATTCATGTTGGGCTTCCCTGGTGGCTCATTGTTAAAGAATCTGCCTGCCAGTGCAGGCAATGCAGGTTCGATGCTTGGTCCTGGAAGATCCCCTGGAGAAGGAATGGCACCTTGCTTCAGTATTCTTGCCTGAAAAATCCATGGATAGAGGAGATTGCAAAAAAGTGGGACACAACTTAACGACTAAACAACAGCATACTTCATTTAAAAAAAAAAAACAATTATCAGTATCTGAAATCCCTTGAATATATTTCCCTACCAGTTACAATCTAAACCTCAAATTAACCACATCTTGGCTTCTATCACTGTATAATAATTTTCCCGTTTTGGGACTTTATAAAGATTTGGTATGTTTTTGTGTGTGGTTGACTTTGGCTTAAGATTTTGTTTTTGATACTGAGCCAAGTTATTGAGTGTAGTAGTAATTCCTTCATTCTTATAGCTCTGTATTCCATTGTGTGAATATGCCACAACTGATAGGCAATTTGGTTGTTTATATCTTTATTTGGTCTGCAAATAGTACTATAAACATTCTACAACATGTCTTTTGGTGATATATACACAGATTTCTGTTGAACATATACCTAAGAGTAGAACTGATTAATTCATAGGTTATGGATAAGATTAGCTTTAGTACGTATTGCCAACCAATTTTCCAAAGCAGTTGTACTAAAAAAACTCCTAATAGAAAATTTTAAGAGTTCCAATGCTCTAGAATATTGCCAACACATACTGTGTTGTCTTTTTAAGGAAAAAATATGTAACCATTCTAGTGGTTATTAATAGTATCTTGTGGTTTTATTTTGCATATCTCTGCTGATAAATGTGCATCTTTTCCTGTTTGTTGGCTTAGATATCTTTTTTTCAAGGTACCTATTCAAGTCTTTTGACCACTTTTTCTCCTGGACCATCCTTTTCTTATTGTTCTGTAGAAGATCTTTCTTTAGTAAGAATGTGAATACTTTGTTAGATCTGTTTATTGCAAATTTTCAATTGCTTGCACTTTCAGACTCTTAATGGTGTCTTTTGATGAACTGAATACAACCACATTTTGGAGATATTGCAGGTTTGCTACTACCGTTGCAGTAAAGTGAATATCACAATAAAACAAATCATACACATTTTTTGGTTTCAAGTGCGTTTAAAAGTCAATTTTGCACTATGCTGTAGTCAAGTAAGTGTGCAATGCATGCATGCTCAGTCGTTAAGTCTTGTCCAACTCTTTGCGACCTGACCCCATGGACTGTAACCCACCAGATTTCAGGCAAGACTACTGGAGTGGGTTGCCATTTCCTCCTCCAGGGGATCTTCCCAGCCCAAAATCTGTGTCTCCCGCATTGGCCACCTGGGAAACTCCAAGTGTGCAATAGCACTGTCTAAAAAAGAATATACCTTAATTAAAAAATACTTTATTACTAAAAAGTGTTAACCAGCATCACACAGGGTTGCCACAGACCTTTAATTTGTAAAAAATGCAGTATTTGTGAAGCACAGTAAAACAAGATATGCTTGTATCTCAATTTTAATATTGTTGAGTTCATAATTTTTCCTCTATATGGGTAGTGCTTGTTTGTCCTGGTTAAGAAATCTTTGCCTTTCTCAAAGTCATAGAGATGTTTTTCTATGTGATGTTATTGTTTAATCTCATTTATATTTCTAGTTCATTTGATACTGATTTTATTGTATGTTGCCAGTATGATATATGGATAAAGGCCCATTGTTGTTGTGTTGTTGTTTTGAAACAGACATCCAGCAATTCAATACCATTTATTGAAAAGATCATCCTTTCCCTCTAGCATCATCATCTTCTTCATAAATCAGATGATTAGGTTATATATGTGGGTTTATTTCTGAATTCATTTCATTTTGGTTTTTCTATTAGTACCACTGTCATAATTAATGTAACTTTATAATGTATCTTATATATGGTCAGTAAGTCCTACAATTTTGCTCTTTATCTTTAATAATGCTTTGGTTATTCTTGGCCTTTTGAATTCCATATACATTAAAAAAAACTAGCTAATATATTTATTTTAATTGGAGGCTAATTACTCTGCAATATTGTAGTGGTTTTTGCTATACACTGACATGAATCAGCCAGAGGTGTACATGTGTCCCTCATCCCGAACCCCTCCCCATCCCAGCCCTCTGGGTTGTCCCAGTGCACTGGCTTTGTGTGCCCTGTTTCATGCATCGAACTTGGACTGGTGATCTATTTCACATATGGTAATATACATGTTTCAATGCTATTCTCTAAAATCATCCCACCCTCACCTTCTCCCACCGAGTCCAAAAGTCTGTTCTTTATATTTGTGTCTCTTTTGCTGTCTCACATATATGGTCATTGTTGCCATCTTTCTAAATTCCATATGTATGCATTAATGTACTATATTGGAGTTTTTCTTTCTGACTTACCTCACTCTGTATAGTAGGCTCCAGTTTCATCCACCTCATTACAACTGGTTCAAATGCATTGTTTTTAATAGCTGAGTAATATTGTATTGTGTATATGTACCACAGCTTTCTTATCCATTCATCTGCCGATGGACATCTAGGTTGCTTCCATGTCCTAACTTCCATGTAAACAGTGCTGTCATGAACATTGGGGTACATGTGTCTCTTTCAATTCTGGTTTCCTCGATGTGTATGCCCAGCAGTGGGATTGCTAGGTCAAATGGCAGTTCTATTTCCAGTTTTTTAAGGAATCTCCACGCTGTTCTCCATAGTGGTTCTACTAGTGTGCATGCCCACCAACAATGTAGGAGGGTTCCCTTTTCTCCACACCCTCTTCAGCATTTATTGTTGGTAGACTTTTTCATAGCAGCCATTTTGACCAGCATGAGATGGTACCTCATTGTGGTTTTGATTTGCATTTCTCTGATAATGAGTGGTGTTGAGCATCTTTTCATGTGTTTGTTAGCCATCTGTATGTCTTCTTTGGAGAAATGGCTGTTTAGTTCTTTGGCCCATTTTTTGATTGGGTCATTTATTTTTCTGGTATTGAGCTGCATGAGCTGCTTATATATTTTTGAGATTAATTGTTTGTCAACTGCTTCATTTGCTATTATTTTCTCCCATTCTGAAGGCTGTCTTTTCACCTTGCTTATAGTTTCCTTCGTTGTGCAAAAGCTTTTAAGTTTAGTTAGGTCCCATTTGTTTATTTTTGCTTTTATTTCCATTCCTCTAGGAAGTGGGTCATAGAGGATCCTTCTGTGATTTATGTCGTAGAGTGTTTAGCCTGTGTTTTCCTCTAGGAGTTTTATAGTTTCTGGTCTTATGTTTAGATCTTTAATCCATTTTGAGTTTATTTTTGTGTATGGTGTTAGAAAGTGTTTTAGTTTCATTCTTTTACAGATGGTTAACCAGTTTTCCCAGCACCACTTGTTAAAGAGATTGTCTTTAATCCATTGTGAATTTTTGCCTCCTTTGTCAAAGATAAGGTGTCCGTAGGTGTGTGGATTTATCTCTGGGCTTTCTATTTTGTTCCATTGATCTATATTTCTGTCTTTGTGCCAGTACCATACTGTCTTGATGACTGTAGCTTTGTAGTATAGTCTGAATTCAGGCAGGTTGATTCCTCCAGTTCCATTCTTTTCTCAAGATTGCTTTGGCTTTTCAAGGTTTTTTGTATTTCCATACAAATTGTGAAATAATTTGTTCTACTTCTGTGAAAAATACCATTGGTAGCTTGATACAGATTGCATTGAATCTATAGATTGATTTGGTTATTATACTCATTTTCACCCGTATATATTTTTTAGAGGGCTTCCCATGTGGCACTAGTTGTAAAGAACCTGCTTGCCAATGCAGAAGACTTAAGAGATGTGGGTTTGATCCGTCAGGAACATCCAGTGGAGGAGGGCATGGCAACCCACTTCAGTATTCATGCCTGGAGAATCCCATGGACAGAGGAGACTGAAGGGCTGCGGTCTCTAGGGTTGCCAAGAGTTGGACACGCCAGAATTGACTTAGCATGCACACATTTTAGAATCAGCTTGTCAGTTTTCACAAAAATCCTTGGCATTTTGATTCAGATACCAGTTTAATAGGTCAATTTGATACTTTTCCCACAAATATCTCATTGTTCATCTCCTAATATTAGGAACACTTTGTAAATAATTTAATTGCCATCATCTTACTAAGAAAACTTAACAATAATTCCCTAATATCATATACCTACCTACTGCATTTTCAGATTTTTTTCAAACTGTGTTTTATTTAAAACTATTATCCAACCTAATGTGTTTTTATATTTCTTAAGATTTTATTGTTTTCTATATTGTATTGAACTTGTTATATATTTAGTACTTTTCAAGTCATTACTTCTTCTGTTGCTCAAACTGTCTGGTTTGGAAGTAGTCATATGAAACTCCTTCACGTTGGCTTCTGTTTTTTTTTTTCTTTTATTCCTGAAATTTTCAAATAGTTTTAAAGAAGAAAGTAGTAAGCACATGCACCACACATAACCATGCATAATCCTTTCCCAAGCTTCAACAATTAATACTGTTTAACCAATTTCGTTTTATTTTTTCTCCTCACCCACTTTTCTCACTGGGGTATTTGAGAAAACGGCACTCAGCCACTATGTCATTGGACAGATAAATAACTCATTATGGATCCTTAAGTCATAGGTGTGTTAAATAAGGAACCACAAGGGGACGACAGAGGATGAGATGCGTGGATGGCATCACTGACTCAATGGACGTGAGTCTGAGTGAACTCCGGGAGTTGGTGATAGACAGGAAGGCCTGGCGTGCTGCGATTCATGGGGTCGCAAAGAGTCAGACACGACTGAGTGACTGAACTGAACTGAGGCTGTTATACTTAATAAGATTAACAGTAATGCTTTATATTATCTAATACTCAGTTCATATTCAGATTTCCATGATTGTCTGAAAAATGTCTATTTACAGTAGCTTTGTTAAATCTATATCCAAAAAAGACCATTTATTGCTACTGGCTGTTTTTCTCTTGAGTCTCTTTTCCTGTAAATCCTCTAAAGCCCCCACCCCCATGCCCTGCCAGTTTTAAAGACTGTTGATTTATTGGAGAAACTAAGTCATTTGTCTGATTGACAAATGGACTTAGATGATTGCTTCTTTGATGTGGTTTTTATTGTTTTCTCCTTCCCATATTTCCTCTTCACTGGAATTTAGAGCTAGAGGCTTGATTAGCTTCAGTTTAATTATTTTTTTAAAGGTAAGAATCATCTCAGGCAGTGTAATGCACTTTTTATTGCAATACCTCATGGGTGATTTTATCTTTTTAACTGATGCTGGGGTTGATTTGTGTTTTCAGGTGATCTCAGCCTGATCCCTCCATTGTAGCATTTCCTCCCAACCTTTCTCCTGTTGATTTTCAGAGCCATTGGAGATAACTGTCTAAATTCAGTATTTCAGTAGTGGTTGTAAAGTAGTGGTAGAATTCTACCAGTTATTCTGCATTTATTAGCTGGGATTATTTTATAAAGGAGAACTTTTCCTTGCCAGATATGTTTTTTTGTTCTAATTTATGTTTCATTAAAAGAAACTCAAGATTTATGAACAGAAATAGACTCACAGACATAGAAAACAAACTGACGTTTACCAAATGGGATAGTAGGATTAGGGGAGCAAGAGATAAATTAGAAGTTTGGGATTAAAATATACACTACTATTTATAAAACAGATAAACAGCAAGATCCTATTGTGTAGTACAGGGAACTGTACTCAGTATCTCATAATAACTTATAATGGAAAAGAATGTGAAAAGCTATATATACATACACATATGTGTATATAACTGAGTCACTTTACCATACACTTGAAACTAACACAACAGTATAAATTAACTGTAGTTAAGTTAAAAACTGTTAACATTTAAAACAAAGGATAAATGCTTTTTTTCATATATCAGTTTTCAGAATTGATTTCCTAGAGACCTTCATTGCTTAATATCATTAAGAATTCATGGATTTTTATGTATTTAATGTGTATCCATTGTGATTAAAATTTTTCACTGAGGTATAGTTGGTTTACAATGCTGTGTTAGTTTCAGGTCTACAGCAAAGTGATTCAGTTACAGACATATATTTATTCTGATTATTTTCCATTAGAGGTTATTATAAGATATTGAATATAGTGCCTATGCTATACAGTAAATCCTTGTTACTTATCTGTTTTATATGTATATTAGTGTGTATTTATTAAACCCATCAGTTCAGTTCCATTCAGTCACTCATTCATGTCTGACTCTTTGTGACGCCATGAACTGCAGCACACCAGGCTTCCTGGTACATCACCAACTCCCAGAGCCTGCTCAAACTCATGTATGTCGAACTGGTGATGCCATCCAACCATCTCATCCTCTGTCGTCCCCTTCTTCTCCTGCCTTCAGTCTTTCCCAGCATCAGGGTCTTTTCCAGTGAATCAGTTCTTCACATCAGGTGGCCAAAGTATTGTAGTTTCAGCTTCAGTATCAGTCCTGCCAATGAACACTTAGGACTGATTTCCTTTAGGATTGACTGGTTGGATCTCCTTGCAGTCCAAGGGACTCTGAAGAGTATTCTCCAACACCCCAGCTCAAAAGCATCAATTCTTTGGTGCTCAGCTTTCTTTATAGTCCACCTCTCACAGCCATACATGACTACTGGAAAAACCATGGCTTTGACTACACAGACCTTTCTTGGCAGAGTAATGTGTCTGCTTTTTCATATGCTATCTAGGTTGGTCATAGCTTTTCTTCCAAGCAGCAAGTGTCTTTTAATTTCATTGTTGCAGTCTGCAGTGCAGTTCGCATCTGCAGTGATTTTTGAGCCCCCAAAATAAAGTCTCTCACTGTTTTCATTGTTTCCCCATCTATTTGCCATGAAATGATGAGACCAGATGCCATGAACTTAGTTTTCTGAATGTTGAGTTTTAAGCCATCTTTTTCACTCTCCTCTTTCACTTTCATCAAGAGGCTATTCAGTTCTTTGCTTTCTGCCATAAGGGTGGTGCTATCTGCACATCTGTTTTGCCCTGCTTCATTTTGTACTCCAAGGCCAAACTTGCCTGTTACTCTAGGTATCTCTTGACTTCCTAGTTTTGCATTCCAGTCCCCTATGATGAAAAGGGCATCTTTCTTTTGTTGTTAGTTCTAGAAGGTCTTGTAGCTCATCATAGAACCTTTCAACTTCAGCTTATTCGGCACTGGTGGTTGGGGCATAGACTTGTATTACTGTGGTATTGAATGTTTTGCCTTGGAAACCAGCAGAGATCACTCTGTCGTTTTTAACATTGTACTCAAATACTGCATTTTGGACTCCTTTGTTGAATGTGAGGGCTAGTCCATTTCTTCTAAGGGATTCTTGCCCACAGTAGTAGATACAGTGGTCTCCTGAATTAAATTCGCCCAAAGCGGGAGTATGGGTTTAATGGGGATTATTCAAGATGGTGGAGTTGAAGGATGTGCATTCATCTTCTCCTGTGAGAACTCTAAAACTGCAACTCACTCTGAACAACCATTGACAGGAGAATGTTGGATCCCACCAAAAAAGATACCCCACGTCCAAGGGCAAAGGAAAAACCCCAACAAGGCAGTAGGGAGGCAAAATCATGTTTAGAATCATACCTCACACCCGCCAGAGATGCTCAGAGGGATCAAACAAATTGTGCCATTTTAGAAATTAGAAGTAGTTTTCATTTGTTTCCTGTATCATTTGACAAGAATTCATTAGATCTTGACTTCATTGCTCTCTGATACATTTTAGGCTCATCATGTACACTGTCTGCCCCAGTGCTGGAATCAGTCATTTTGCAAGGAATCGTGTATTCTTTCAGTAAGGATTGGTACTTAGAAAACAAGATGTGAATGCTCAGGAGATTTTTTTTGTCATGTGCTCTTTTCCTCTCTATTTTGAATACATTTGAATGGCTTTATTTATGTAGTTTTTCATTCATTCAGCAAAAATTCACTTACAATGATATATATGGTGTTATGTTTGGTATAGGAGATGTGAAGGTAAATCTGACTAGTTTCTTGTCCTTGATGAAGGTTCATTATAGTGGTAATATGAATAAACAGTCAGTGACTAAAGTATGATCGGTACTCTGGTGGGCATAGGCAAGTGGGATTGACAGTCTGTGGCAGCAGAGAATGGGCATTTGAAAATGCCTTGGAAAGAGGAGATCAGATCAGATCAGTCGCTCAGTCGTGTCCGACTCTTTGCGACCCCATGAATCGCAGCACGCCAGGCCTCCCTGTCCATCACCAACTCCCGGAGTTCACTGAGACTCACGTCCATCGAGTCAGTGATGCCATCCAGCCATCTCATCCTCTGTCGTCCCCTTCTCCTCTTGCCCCCAATCCCTCCCAGCATCAGAGTCTTTTCCAATGAGTCAACTCTTCGCATGAGGTGGCCAAAGTACTGGAGTTTCAGCTTTAGCATCATTCCGTCCAAAGAAATCCCAGGGCTGATCTCCTTCAGAATGGACTGGTTGGATCTCCTTGCAGTCCAAGGGACTCTCAAGAGTCTTCTCCAACACCACAGTTCAAAAGCATCAATTCTTCGGCGCTCAGCCTTCTTCACGGTCCAACTCTCACATCCATACATGACCACAGGAAAAACCATAGCCTTGACTAGACGAACCTTTGTTGGCAAAGTAATGTCTCTGCTTTTGAATATGCTGTCTAGGTTGGTCATAACTTTCCTTCCAAGGAGTAAGTGTCTTTTAATTTCATGGCTGCAGTCACCATCTGTAGTGATTTTGGAGCCCAGAAAAATAAAGTCTGACACTGTTTCCACTGTTTCCCCATCTATTTCCCATGAAGTGGTGGGACTGGATGCCATGATCTTTGTTTTCTGAATGTTGAGCTTTAAGCCAACTTTTTCACTCTCCTCTTTCACTTTCATCAAGAGGCTTTTTAGTTCCTCTGCACTTTCTGCCTTAAGGGTGGTGTCATCTTCATATCTGAGGTTATTGATATTTCTCCTGGCAGTCTTGATTCCAGCTTGGGTTTCTTCCAGTCCAGCGTTTCTCATGATGTACTCTGCATATAAGTTAAATAAGCAGGGTGACAATATACAGCCTTGATGAACTCCTTTTCCTATTTGGAACCAGTCTGTTGTACCATGTCCAGTTTTAACTGTTGCTTCCTGACCTGCATACAAATTTCTCAAGAGGCAGATCAGGTGGTCTGGTATTCCCATCTCTTTCAGAATTTTAATGTTTGATATTGGATGAATAGAAGAAGTATGAAGGTAGAGGAGCTATGAAGGGTTTCAGTCAGAGGAAACTGAAAGAGGCAGAGGGATCTTGATGTATTTAAGGAAAGGTATGTATATAGTTGGTCATAACTGAAACATAAGTTTTATGTAGGGGAAGAGAGACAAAATTGGAGACCTGGATGGGGTCCAGGATGTTGAGAGCCCCAAAAGTCAGGTCAGAGAACTGAGATTTCACTCTGAAGGCTATGAAGGAGAAGTAATGAAATTGTCTAAAGCAGATAAGATATATAATCACCCCTGTGATGTACTGATGATACACTGGCTGGGTGGGGAGGAATGGGGCAGTAGGAGAATAATAAGGAGGAGAAACAGAGGAGAAAGAATGTCATGTTACAGTGAACCTCAGGTATGTGTGTAGCATGTGGGAGAAGTGTGTGTGTGTGTGCATTACAATAGGTTATAACATATATACTATAGAGTATATATATACACACGATAGATTATATATATTACACATAGAACTATATGCAACAGGTATATATAAAGTGTTGAATATATAATGTATATACATACACACACACATGACTGTCCCACACACCACACATACATATAGAATAATATATTAAAATAGATCTGTGCATACACACATAGATGTAGTGTTATGTGTTTATAATTCTGTATGTGGGTGTATATCCAGGGGCTGTCTCATTGCCATGGATGTAGACTTTAGAATATTTCAGTGGAGAAGCATTTCCCATGGAAGGCGGAGGGATGGGAAACCACAATAAAGATTCTCCTTGACCTAACATTAGTCATGCTCCTTTGAGCCCTTTTTTCAACTAAACTTTATCCTTGGACATTGTCTTGGCCTACTTAGCTCAGTTTTAGAAAGAATCCTGCCAAGTCAATTTAGCAAGAGTCCCCCCACCCTTGCTTGATATTTTAGCACTCTGATCTGCCTTCAGCGAGAATCCCAAGTCAGTTTAGCAAAGATCAACTTAGTTTTGATGTCTCCTTTTAGTAATTTTCTATAGCTCCATGCCTGTAGATCCCCAACTGTCTTTAACTGTATTCATAGTTGAGTCCAGTCTCTCCCCTGTACTGCAGTAGTCTTGACACCTATCACAGTAGTCTTTAATAAAGTCTTTCTTACCATTTTAACAAGTATCAGAATGATTTTTTATTTAACAGGCCACACCAAAACTTTGGCTTATTGTGCTTTTCCTCTTCAAAGCTCCACCAGTTGGCACTGAGGCCCAATTGTGTATCCTTAAGTAATATTGAGAATTCCTCTTCCTCCTCTCCTTGGGATTTAAGGGTATGGAGAGGGAGGGAGTGAGGTGATTTTTTTTTTGGCTTCTCCTGGAGGTTAGTATGTCGCTTTAACAGTTATCTCCGGGAGAGTGAAATGATGATTGAAGATGCTTATCTCCTTTTATATGTTTCTCTGTGCCGGGCATTGCTGTATACTAAAAAACGTGTATTGCACTTCTCTTTTAAAACTACTGTCTTAAACTTTTAAAAGTATATAATGTGAAATTCATCTACATGGATATATAAGATACAGACTTGAGACGGTTCTGTTAGGTTAAGGATTTAGGGGAAGCCAGGGCAGTGAGTGTGTATCGATCTGTGTTGGTGAAGGCAGAGAGAACCAGTAATGTAGTTGGCAAAGGTGTTGATGAAGTGAATGTAGACTGTTGTCTATGAAAAGTAGAATAGGTAACAAGTGGTATATGTATATTTTCAGGATGAGAAATTTGAGCATGTTTATATGCTCTGTAGTGGAGGAGCTAATAAAGTCAAAGAGGTTGTTGAAAATAGAGGAGAGAAATGGGGTAACTGGAGAAACAGGTGTGGAAAAGGTATGGTATAGTGAATATGTGGAAGAACTGGCCATGAGCAAGAGAAGGGGCATCACTTCTAATATCAGAGTTAAAGAGGGTCAGAAAGGCTTGTTTGTGAGGTTGTGGAGAGGCAAGAAATTGAGAGTTTCTTTCTTGCCCTGGTACATTCTCTGTGATAAGGTAGTAAGGGCTTTCTGGAGTGTGCGAGGGGATGAACAGGGGCCAGAGGAAGGAGGAGTAAGGTTGCACCCTTCTCTGGGGAATGGGAGAAGATTGATGGGCAGTAAGTAATAAATGCATATCTGAGCTGGAAATAAAGTGATTTTAGTCTTGTCCTTTTTTCCAGGTGTATTCAGCTGCCAAGAAGTGGGAGCAAGGAAGGCAAACGTTGAATTTGATTTTAGATTTATGAATGTGTGATGATGATTTTGAGTGGTGGGAGGTTTGAAGGGCTAAGTGGGTTGTTGAGGTTACTGATGAGGTTTGTTCAGGTTATAGACCATGGGATCTAGTCTCATCAGGAAAGAGTGTA
Source organism: Bos mutus (assembly GCF_027580195.1). Classification (NCBI taxonomy): domain Eukaryota; kingdom Metazoa; phylum Chordata; class Mammalia; order Artiodactyla; family Bovidae; genus Bos; species Bos mutus. Next base: position 76,748,456 of record NC_091646.1, on the reverse strand, counting down.
TTCTCAGTAGGATTCTGTAGAGAAGCTGGGAAGATATGAAGCTGTATGGCAACTTCAAAGCTCAAAGAGTGGATGTTTAAAAGGTGGAATTGCGAATAAGAAATTATGGTCAGAGTAGGATATTGGAGTTTAAGATTTCAGAGGAAAAGTAGTTCTGAGTGATGAGAAGGTTCTGTGGGTGGGTGAATTGGAGTGGAGGAGGTCAAGGAACTGTGAAACTGGGAGATGAACAAGCTAGCCATGGGATCATCAAAGATGGGGAAAGATACAGGGTTTAAGAGTGGAGAGGAAGGTGAGAAAGATGCTCTATTTTGTAGAAGAAGGGGTGAGTGTGGCTGAGAAGCACATGGTATGACATTGATTGGACATTGGATATGACATTGATTGGACAAAGGATAGGACATTCCTATCCTTTGATAGGAATGGAGATTTTTACAGAAGGGAGGAGGATGGAAGCAGCTTTGCACCAGATCCCTTGGATGGTCCTGGCCTTGTTTCAACTTTGTCTTTGCTTCACAAACTTTTTTTTTTTTTTTGGCCAAAAACCAGGACTAGGAAAAAACTGGTGGTAAAATCTTGAATGTAAGGGAAGCTAAGATAGCATTCTGTTCACCGATTCCTGTGCTTGGAGGGACTTGAACAACTGCCCTTAGCAACTCTCAGGGAAATGGCACTGCTGGTAGGACCGTAGCCTGCCCGGGCTTCCCGTTCTAAGAATTCTATTATAAATGAATGTGGATAACCAGTGCCTATAGCTTTCACAAAGGGGTGGATGCTTTTTATATCATCCCTTATGAGATTGAGAACACATGCTCTTAGGGGATGCTTTAAAGGAGTTCTATATGAAGGCCCTAGATTCTTTTTTTTTTTAATGTTTTTCATATTGTGTAATATAATAAAAATACCAAAAGTTGCATAAAGTGTAAAAGTACACTGAAATGAGTAATTATAAAGTAAACACCCATAAAAGAACCTTTCAACACCAAATATAGAACATTGCAAGTTATCTAGAAGCCTCAATTCTCTACCAGAGGTAATGGTTCTCTCTCAGAGGTAACCATTTATCCTGACTTGCCTTTTATGGTAATCATTTCTTCACATGTGTATACAGACACGTTTCCACATGCACACCTACTTGTGCATTCTACTACTTATGAACATTTGGATTGCTTTCAGTTTTTGGCTGTTGTGAACAGTACTGCTCCTGTTCCACATGTGCTTGAGATACATATCTGGGAGAGGGATTTGCTAGTAATAGTTTATGCATATCTTCAGCTTTACTTTGTTGTTGTTCTTCAGTCACTCAGTCATGTCCGACTCTTTGTAACCCCATGGACTATAGCAAGCCAGGCTTCCCTGTCCTTCATTATCTCCCACAGTTTGCTCAAACTCCTGTCCATTGAGTTGGTGATGGTATCTAACGATCTCATCTTTTTCCCCCTTCTCCTCCTGCCCTCAATCTTTTCCAGCATCAGGGTCTTTTCTAATGAGTTCGCTCTTTGCATCAGGTGGCCAAAGTATTGGAAATTCAGCTTCAGCGTCAGTCCTTCCAATGAATATTCAGGGTTGATTTCCTTTGGGATTGACTGGTTTGATCTCCTTGCTGTCCAAGGGACTCTCAAGAGTCTTCTCCAATACCACAGTTCAAAAGCATAAATTCTTCTGTGCTCAGCCTTCTTTAGGGTCCAACTCTCACATCTGTACATGACTACTAGAAAAACCATAATTTTGACTATATGGATCTTTGTTGGCAAAGTGATGTCATTGCTTTTTAACCTTAAAAGATAACTTTAAGAGATAATTAAAAGATAATGGAAAGTTGATTTTCAAAAGGATTGCACCAGTTTTGACTCCCAGTAAAAGTATATGAGGATTCATACTTTGGTTCTTTTCTCCCCTAGTTTTGAGGCCAGAATACTATGGCTTGGAGGTGATCAGAGATAGCCAAGGACTCGTGATTTGCTGTGAATATGGGGGACTTGATTACAATCTTACCTTTCTCCTGGAACAGTTGCCCTTAACTGCTTCAGTAGAGAACCTTGGTTTGGTCCTATCTTTCCCAGAATTGCTAGGCCCAAGAATTGGGCCATAGAATTCAGTGTGGTTGCTCAGCCTTTGAGGCCATTTGAGAATGCAGATAACCTGGGTTACCATCCTACAATACTCCTCTTTCTTGGATGGTCCAAACAATGATCTTAGCAATTAGCCAGGGGTTCTGTGTGTGGACTCTAACTCAGTTAACTCTTCCTCATACTCAGGGCTCAAGAACTGAAACCAGGAATTGATCAGAGATAATTAGCATATGTGGATAATAAGATATAAAGACTTAGATGACCCTGTGTCTTTGGAGGATCCTTGAATAACCGTCTTTAGCCAACTCCAAGGAGGGAGCTGGCTTGTTCCTTTCTTTCCCAGAGTCTGTCCCTTAGGGAATCTTTTCCTTAGGGAGGGCCATGGCTTGTTTGTTTCTTTCCCAAAGTCTCAACTATTGAGAACCTTGGTTGGTTTATTTCTGTGGCCAGTGTGAAGTGAAGCTGGCTGGGTAAGCATTTGGATTGCTTACCAAAGTCTGCTTACCAGAGTCTCATTTTTTTTTTTTTTTTCAGTTTCTTCTCTTATTTATTTGGGGTTTGATCTTTTCATACAATCATGCTCAACAGAAACCAAACTCTCTGGAAGATGCATATTCAACTTTAAAATGCCTTACATTTCTAATACTGGGGAAAGGCATTGTCTTCTAAATTGTCTTGGGGTCTAGAAAGTTGCTTTTAAATTTTTATTTATTTTTTAAAATAATTTATTTTTTTGTTGAAGGATAATTGCTTTACAGAATTTTGCTGTCTCCTGTCAAACCTCAACATGAATCAGCCATAGGGATACATATATCCCCTCCCTTTTGAAGCTCCTTCTCATCACCCTCCCCATTCCACCTCTCTAGAGCCCCTGTTTGAGTTTCCTGAGCCATATAGCAAATTCCTGTTGGCTATCTGTTTTACGTATGGTATGTAAGTTTCCATGTTACTCTTTCCATACATCTCACCCTCTCCTCCCATAAGTCAATAAGTCCATAAGTCAATTCTCTATGTCTGTTTCTCCATTGTTGCCCTGTAAATAAATTCTTTGGTTCCATTTTTTTAGATTCCATATATATGTGTTAGAATATGGTATGTATATTTCTCTTTCTGACTCACTTCACTCTGTGTAATAGGTTCTAGGTTCATCCACCTCATTAGTACTGACTCAAATGCATTCCTTTTTATGGCTGAGTAATATTCCATTGTGTGTATATACCACAACTTCTGTATCTATTCATCTGTCGGACATCTAGGTTGCTTCCATATTCTAGCTATTGTAAATAGTGCTGCAATGAACAATAGGCTACATATGTCTCTTTCAATTCTGGTTTCCTCAGGGTATATGCCTAGGAGTGGGATCCTGGGTTATATGGTGATTTTCTTCCTAGTTTTTTAAGGAATCTCCATACTGTCTTCCATAGTGGCTGTATCAATTTACATTCCCACCAACAGTGCAAGAGTGTTCCCTTTTCTGCACACCCTTTCCAGCATTTATTGTTTGTAGACTTTTTGATAACAGCCATTCTGACTGGTGTGAGGTGATATCTCATTGTAGTTTTGATTTGCATTCTCTAATAATGAGTGATGTTGAGCATCTTTTCATGTGTTTGTGAGCCATCTGTATGTCTTCTTTGTGTGTTTAGGTCTTTTTCCCACTTTTTGATTGGGTTGTTTGTTTTCCTGGTATTGAGTTGTATGAGCTGCTTGTATATTTTGGGAATTAATCCTTGGTCAGTTGTTTCATTTGCTATTATTTTCTCCCACTCTGAGGGTTGTCTTTTCACCTTGCTTATAGTTTCCTTTGCTGTGTAAACACTTTTAAGTTTAATCAGGTTCTACTTCTTTACTTTTGTTTTTATTTTCGTTACTCTAGGAGGTGGGTTATAGAGGATGTTGCTTTGATTTATGTCATCGAATGTTCTGCCTATGTTTTCCTCTAAGAGTTTTATAATTTCTGACCTTACATTTAGGTCTTTAATCCATTTTGAGTTTATTTTTGTGTATGGTGTTAGGAAGTATTCTAATTTCATTCTTTTACATGTAGCTTTCCATTTTTCCCAGCACCATTTATTGAAGAGGCTGTCTTTGCCCCATTGTATAGTCTTGCCTCCATTTTCAAGAGTAAGTTGCCCATAGGTGTATGGGTTTATTTCTGGGCTTTCTATCTTGTTCCATTGGTCTATATTTCTGTGTTTGTGCCAGTACCATACTGTCTTGATGACTGTAGCTTTGTAGTGTAATCTGAAATCAGGAAGCTTGATTATTCCAGCTTCATTCTTTCTCAGGACTGCTTTGGCTATTCGGGGTCTTTTGTATTTCCATATGAATTGTGAAATTTTTTTGTTCCAGTTCTGTGAAAAATGCCACTGGTAATTTGATAGGGATTGCGTTACATTTGTAGATTGCATTTGGTAGTATATTTTGATAGTATATTTGGTTATTTTCGCAATATTGATTCTTCCTAACCAGGATCATGGAATATCTCTCCATCTGTTTACGTCATCTTTAATTTCTTTCATTAGTGTCTTATAATTTTCTGTGTACAGTTCTTTTGTCTCCTTAGGTAAGTCTATTCCTAGATATTTAATTCTTTTTTGTTGCAATGGTGAATGGGATTGATTCCTTTATTTCTCTTTCTGATTTTTCCTTGTTAGTATATAGAAATGCAAGTGATGTCATCTGCAAACAGAGCTTTACTTCTTTTTTGATCTCAAATCCTTTTATTTCTTTTTCTTCTCTGATTGCTGAAACTGGAACTTCCAAAACTGTGTTAAATAATAGTGGTGAATGTGGACACTCTTGTCATGTTCCTGATCTTAGGGGGAATGCTTTCAGTTTTTCACCATTGAGAATAATGTTTGCTGTAGGCTTATTATATATGGTCTTTACTATGTTCAGTTAGGTTCCTTCTATGCCCATTTTTTGAAGAGTTTTAATCATAAGTTGTTGGTGAATTTTGTCAAAGGCTTTTTCTGCATCTATTGAGGTGATTATATGGTTTTTATCTTTCAATTTGTTAATATGGTGCATCACATTGATTGATTTCCATATATTGAATCCTTGGATCCCTGGAATAAACCCAACTTGATCATGGTGTATGAGCTTTTTGATGTGTTGCTGAATTGTTTGCTAAAATTTTATTGAGAATTTTTGCATCTATGTTCATCAGTGATATTGGCCTTTAGTTTTCTGTTTGTATGTTGTCTTTGTCCGGTTTTGGTATCAGGGTGATGGTGGCCTCATAGAATGCATTGGGAAGTGATCCTTCCTCTGCCATTTTTTTATTATAAATTTATTTATTTTAATTGGAGGCTAGTTACTTTACAATATTGTATAGGTCTGCCATTTTTTGACAGAGTTTTAGAAGGATCGGCATTAGCTCTTCTCTAAATGTTTGATAGAATTCTCCTGTGAAGCCATCTGGTCCTGGGCTTTTGATTTTTGGGAGATTTTGGATCACAGCTTCAATTTCAGTGCTTGTAATTGGGTTGCTCATAATTTCTATTTCTCCCTGGTTCAGTCTTGGAAGATTGAACTTTTCTAAGAATGTGTCCATTTCTTCTAGGTTATACATTTTATTGCCATATAGTTGTTCGTAATAGTCTCTTTTAGTCCTTTGTATTTCTTCATTGTCTATTGTAACCTCTCCTTTTTCATTTCTAATTTTGTTGATTTGATTCTTCTCTCTTTCTTGATGAGTCTGGCTAAGGATTTGCCAATTGTGTTTATCCTCTCAAACAGCCAGCTTTTAGTTTTATTACTCTTTACTATTTTTTCTTTCATTTCTTTTTCATTTATTTCTGCTTGTTCTTTATGATTTCTTCCTTCTAATTTTGGGATTTTTTCTTCTTTTTTCAGTTGCTTTAGCTGTAAAGTTAGGTTGCCTCTTCGATGTTTTTCTTGTTTCTTGAGGTAGGATTGTATTGCTATAAACTTCCCTCTTAGAACTGCTTTTGCTGCATCCCATAGGTTTTGAGTTGTCCTGTATTCATTGTCATTTGTTTCTAGAAATCTTTTTATTTCCATTTTGATTTCTTCAGTAACCTGTTAGTTATTTAGAAACATGTTATTTAATCTCCACGTGTTTGGGTTTCTTACAGTTTTTGTCTTGTAATTGATATCTAGTTTCATAGCATTGTGGTCAGAGAAAATGCTTGATACAATTTCAGTTTTCTTAAATTTACTGAGCTTTGATTTGTGAGCCAGGATGTAGTCTATCCTGGAGAATGTTCCATGTGCCCTTGAGAAGAAGGTGTATTCTGCATTTGGATGGAATGTCCTGAAGATATCAATGAGATCCATCTGATCTAATGTATCATTTAAGACTTGTGTTTCCTTAGTAATTTTCTGTTTTGATGATCTGTCCATTGGTGTGAGTGGGGTGTTAAAATGTCCTATTATTACTGTGTTACTGTCAATTTCTCCTTTTATGTCTGTTAGTGTTTGTTTTATGTATTGAGGTGCTCCTATGTTGGGTGCATAGATATTTACAATTGTTATGTCTTCCTCTTGGATTGATCCCTTGATCATTATGCAGTGTCCTTCCTTATTTCTTGTAATCTTTATTTTAAGGCCTATTTTGTCTGATATGAGGATTACTGCTCCAGCTTTCTTTTGCTTCCCATTTGCATGGAATCTAATTTTCCATCCTGTCACTTTCAGTCTGTATGTGTCTTGAGGTCTGAAGTGGGTTTCTTGTAGACAGCATATATTGCATCTTGTTTTTGTATTCATTCAGCCAGTCTGTGTCTTTTGGTCAGAGCATTTAATCCATTTACATTTAAAGTAATTATTGACATATATGTTCCTGTTGCCATTTTCTAATTGTTTGGGGTTGATTTTGTAGACCTTTTTTCTTCTGTTGTATTTCTTGACTATGTAAGTCCGTTTAACATTTGTTGTGAAGCCAGTTTGGTGGTACTGAATTGTCTTAACTTTTGCTTGTCTGAAAAGCTTTTTATTTCTCCATCAATTTTGAATGAGATCCTTGCCAGGTACAGTAATCTTGGTTGTAGATTTTTCCCTTTCAATACTTTAAATATATCCTACCATTCTCTTCTGGCCTGCAGAGTTTCTGCTGAAAGATCAGCTGTTAAGCATATGGCGTTTCCCTTGTATGTTACTTGTTGCTTCTCCTTTGCTGTTTTTAATACTCTTTCTTTGTGTTTAGTCTTTGTTAGTTTGATTAGTATGTGTCTTGGCCTGTTTCTCCTTGGGTTTATCCTGTATGGGACTCTTTGTGCCTCTTGGACTTGATTGACTATTTCCTTTTCCATGTTGGGGCATTTTTCAAGTATAATCTCTTCAAAAATTTTCTTATACCCTTTCTTTTTCTCTTCTTCTTCTGAGACTTGTATAATTCGTATGTTGGTGCATTTGATATGGTTCCAGAGGTCTGTGAGACTGTCCTTAGCTCTTTTCATTCTTTTTACTCTATTCTGCTCTTATTTTCACCATTTTATCTTCCAGCTCACTGATTTGTTCTTCTGCTTCAGATTTTCTGCTATTGATTCCTTCTAAAGTATTTTTAGTTTCAGTAATTGTGTTGTTTGTCTCTGTATGCTTAGTCTTTAATTCTTCTAGGTCTCTGTTAATTGATTCTTGCATTTTCTCCATTTTGTTTTCAAGGTTTTTGATCATCTTTGCTGTCATTATTCTGATTATTTTTCAGGTAATTTTCCTATTTCCTCTTCATTTATTTGGACTTCTGTTTTTTTAGTTTGTTCCTTTATTTGTGCAGTATTTCACTGCCTTTTCATTTTTTTTAAAGTTATTGTGTTTGAGGTCTCTTTTTCCTAGGCTTTCCTTGAAGAAGATTGAGTTCTTTCTTCCTTTTGGTTTCTGCCTTCCTCAGGTTGGTCCAGTGGTTTGTGTGAGCGTTGTATAGGGTGATATTTGTGCTGAGTTTTTGTTTGTTTGTTTGTTTTTCCTCTGATGGGCAAAACTGTCTGAGGTGGTACTCCTGTCTACTGATGATTGGGTTTGTGTTTTTTTGTTTGTTGTTTGGATGAGGCGTCCTGCACAGGGTGCTACTGGTGGTTGGGTAATGCCGGGTCTTGTATTCAAGTGGTTTCCTTTGTGTGAGTTCTCATGATTTGATACTCCCTAGGGTTAGTTCTCTGGTTGTCTAGGGTCTTGGAGTCAGTGCTCCCACTCCCAATGGCTCAGGGTTTGATCTCTGGTCAGGAACAAAGATTCCACAAGTGGTTTGTTATGGCATTAAGGGAGAGTAAAACAAATATCCAAAAATGAGAAACCAAAGATGAACCCCAGACAAATGGCAGTTACAAAATCAGGCAAGTGATAATTAAAATAATGGAATATACACATATACACCCATGAGCAAAGTGAAAACAGTCCAACAAAAATACAGTACAGTAGATTGATCTGGCGAACAAAGGAAAGAAAAAATTATATTTACCAGTTAAGAACAAAACTAACTTAAGCACAAACTGGAAAACAAAAATAAAGCAAGGTGCCAAGTGGGGAATAAAGCAATGAAAACAAAACTAACAAATATGTTGAGAGGAAAGGAAAGAAAGAAAGAACAGATAAGTTAAATAGAGTGAGATGAAGAGGATTTATATACATTAAAGATTAACTACAAGGGGAAAAGAACAGTAGGAAAAGCAAAGAAAGGAATAAATTTGGAAAAAATAAAAATAGGTTTTAAAAATTAAAATGAAAAAAAGGAAAACTCCATACAACTGCAAAAGCCTAATGTAGAGGCAGAAGTTTATGACAACAATAAAAAATGTGAGTGAGAAAACAGAAAAAGCTCAAAAGTTTCATTGGATTTCTTAGTGCCAATAAAATCGACAACCACAACAGACCAGGGTGGGGGTGGCAGGGGGAAGGGGAAAAAAAATGAAAAAAAAAAAATCCAAAAGAATCTACAGAACAAGTCAAAAAATAAGAATAATAAATGTTTCTTTTTTTTTTGATTCTCTACTGTCAGAGTCCTTTCCCGTGCTGGGAATCACCATCCACCTTACCTCCCTAGGATGCCCTCCAATAGGGTACTGATCTTTGGACCTGCCGTCAGGGCTCTTCAGATTCTAATCTGGTCCTACTCCTGTGTGTTCTGCCTCCAATGTCCACAGCTATCACAGCCAGTGCGTTTTCTTTTGTGGGAGCTCTCAATGGCCTTTTATATATTCCATAGACACAGAGTCTGCTTAGTTGATCGTGTGGATTTAATCTGTAGCTTGTATAGCTGGTGGGAAGGTTTTGGGTCTTCTTCCTTAGCCATACTGCCCCTGGGTTTCAATTGTGGTTTTATTTCCACCTCTATATGTGGGTTGTCCACTGGGGTTTAGCTCCTGAGGCTGCCCTGGAGGGCTTGGGTTTGCCCCTTTGAGGGCCAGGTGTGGAAGTGGTGCAGCTGCTTGGGTCACAGAGGTTCTGGCAGCACCAGGTACTCAGGGGCATTGGCGGCTAGGGCAGCAGGAAATACCATGCTTTAGAAGGGTATGGCACCCAGTGTTTGCCAATATGCTCCAGTATTCTTGCCTGGAGGACTCCTTCTCTGACAGAGAAGCCTGGCAGGCCACACTCTACAGAGTCGCAAAGAGTCAGACAGGACCAAAGCGACCCTGAGCGCATAAACACAAGACTTTTTTTTTTTTTTTTTTTTTGCCAGTGGCAGCTCTGCTCCAGTGAGAGTTGAGCATGAAGGTGGTACAGCTGCTTGGCTTGCAGGGACCCTGGCAGAGCCAAGTGTTCAGGGACACAAACTGCCTCCATGGCAGGAATTATGTCCCTATCAGAGTCTTTTTTCGAGCCTCTTGTAGGTGGCAATCAGAAGGCCTCTTTGGCTAGTCTTTCTCTGTAGCTCTGCCCATTCAGGCACTTAAAGGCATCCCTTGCCTGGGGTCCTTCTTTGTTGTTCAGCACATCAGGCACATAGAGGCCCCCCCCCCCCCGACTGGGGTCCTACTTTATAGTTCAGTACTTAAGTCACTTAAAGGATCACCCTGGGTGGGGTCCTACTTGATCGGCCAGCCTCTCTATTATTCAGCTGCTGATGCTGGCCTATGGAGAGGGAGAGGCTATGGTGATGACTCTAGCCCCTACATGTGACTCAGCAGTATCGCCTTGCTTCAATGGCTGCCTGGCTTTCCTCCACAGGCATTTCCCACCATGATCTCCTCCCTCACATCCCCTTGATCCATCTTGCTGCAGTCAACAGCAGCCCTTGCCCTGGGATTGCTCCACAATCCCTAAACTCCAGCTCCTAGCTGCTGCCACTTCCAGGACACCCGCGTTCCTGCTTACCATAAGTATGGCTGCAGCAAGGACTGTCTGATTCTCATTCCATTTAGGTTGCCACAGATCAGCTGTTTCACTCTCAGCCTTAAATGTTTCTCCTCTGACTCAGACAGTTGCCCTGCGGTAGGGATTGGATCCCTGCTTCAAGTCCCCCACCCACCAAGGGTAGGTCCAGTCCTACTAATACTCCTGTTTTTTCCCTCTAGTTCCTTTGTTCTACTGAGTTTTGCATGGTTCTATACATTCTTTTGGAGAAGGCAATGGCAACCCACTCCAGTACAGTCCTCCTGTCCAGAGTCTCATTTTTTATGCTTGTTTGTTTATGGCACACCTTGAATTACCTGAATTTAGTGGAAATACACTTACAGTGGTCAAAAATTGAGTTTATCAACTTTCAGAAAATTGACAAAATGTTTTATATTAAGATGTGAAATATTATGCATATGTATTATTGATTTTTTATTTTAAAACTAATAATAGAATAATAGCTCTAAACCTTAATTAAAGTTAGTATTTAATGTACTTCTTGGATCTGACTATGTATAAGTTATTTCATTAATATTACAGCATATTTAAAATTGGGCTTCCCAGGTTCCACTAGTGGTAAAGAACCCATTTGCCAATGTAAGAGATGTAAGAGACACAGGTTCAGTCCCTGGGTTGGGAAGATCCTGAGAGCATATTTAAAATTAGGAGGTGCTTATTTCATATTTTAGTTCACTGTTTCTTTACTTTTTACTGTTATTATTTCTGTTTTCTCTATGTATGTTGAGAATTAGAATTTTCAAGATATTGAAAGCAGTGGCATATTTATTGTGCTTCTCCACTTGATGTCCTTTCATCCTTTGGCTTCTGTTTGTGTCAGTCTGTTTAATGCTCTGGCTGCATTTTCATACATACTCACATGGAAAAATTATTGTAGAATAACTTTTGTTATTCTATGTTCTAGAAAACATCCTCTTTATTACCAGTTGGACACTACAGTGTAGTCCTATAGTACAGTTAGTGTAGGGGCCTGTTATCTTTTATGACACATTGGGCTTTGCTCTCTTTCACAGGGCAAGCCACCTGAGAATGTCCGTCTGACAGATGTTGCTTGAGTACTATGTTATGCAGAGGTTTCACATACCAGTGTGTGTAGTTTACCAGTTGGGAATTTTGCGACCAGGGATGTGGGAGATCCAGCAGGCTCAGGCTCCGTTTATGGCTTGGAGGTGAAGGGTGTGTTCTATACATCACTGAAGGGTGTTTTGAGCTTATTTTTCAAGGAGGAGGGGATCCTGGAGATCACAAAGGAGAGATTCTAGGTGGGAAGGAGAATAGTGAACAGATAACTTCAGGAGGCAATGAGCATACCTTCCTACTTTTCATTTCCTCTATTTGTTTTCTTGGTTATTAGAAAAATGTTTTCCCAAGGCCCTGGTAGACAAAAAATGTGAGTGAACAAAGGGGGAAGCCATAGTAGATGAGAGAGGAAAACGTACGAAGTCTGAGAATGTTAGAAGTGCTAGGATACCAATGGAGAAGATCAGTTGATTGCAAACCTTAGAAAAATTAGCTAGAAACTGTTAATAAAGAAAATAAGTTAAAATGTAGTGATATAGATAGACTCTTTGCTGCAAAATAAGCAGGTGTAGTTGAATTAGATGTATTTTCTACTGAGTCTGGTGGGTGAGATAGACACAGGCATTGCAACAGGGAATATTCTGATGATGAGACCAGGGTGTGGTACTTTCAGTAGCAATATGGAGGAGGGTATCTCTAACCCATCCTGGGGCAAGGTTCAGAGAAGACCTCCTGGAAGGGCCCATGGGAAGAACTTATTTTCCATAGAAGTAGCAGTTAACCTGGCAGTGGATGAGAATCCTCTGGATGTTGGGACCAGAGAGCAGGTGGTCATCTAGACCATGTAGGTCATCTAGTCTTGAGCTTGGGAACTACCTGAAGAAATGGACAGTTGGAGGCCACTCTGGTCTAGACAAGCTAGAAAAGGGGGGCAGATAGAAATAGTTGCATAAATGGTTCAATTTATGCTATGATATTGATCACCTTAAAAAGCAGAGACATTACTTTGTCAACAAAGGTCCGTCTAGTCAAGGCTATGGTTTTTTCAGTGGTCATGTATGGATGTGAGAGTTGGACTATAAAGAAAGCTGAGCACTGAAGAATTGATGCTTTTGAACTGTGGTATTGGAGAAGACTCTTGAGAGTCCCTTGGAGTGAAAGGAGATCCAACCAGTCCATCCTAAAGGATATCAGTCCTGGGTGTTCCTTGGAAGGACTGATGTTGAAGCTGAAACTCCAGTACTTTGGCCACTTGGTATGAAGAGCTGACTTATTTGAAAAGACCCTGATGCTGGGAAAGATTGAGGGCAGGAGGAGAAGGGGATGACAGAGGATGAGATGGTTGGGTGGCATCACCGACTCAATGGACATGGGTTTGGGTAGACTCTGGCAGTTGGTGATGGACAGGGAGGCCTGGCGTGCTGTGGTTCATAGGGTTGCAAAGAGGACATGACTGAGCGACTGAATTGAACTGATTGATCACCTCAGCCTTCATGGAAGAGCAGCCACTTCCATTTCCCTATGAAATTATCAGTTTCTCTATATGCCATGGTTTTTGCATCTTTTTGAAGGAATTCTTTCTCATCGTGATTTCATAAAGGTGTTCTAGTATGCTGCTGCTGCTAAGTCACTTCAGTCGTGTCCGACTCTGTGCGACCCCATAGACGGCAGCCCACCAGGCTCCCCCGTCCCTGGGATTCTCCAGGCAAGAACACTGGAGTGGGTTGCCATTGCCTTCTCCCTGTTCTAGTATATCTTCCTATAAAATTCTTGTAATCTTCAGAATTAGATTTATGACTCACTTTGAATTCATTTTTATGTATTGTACTATGTAGAGGTCTTCATTTTTTTCTGAATGATTAATAAGTAGTTCAGGACTGTTTACTGTGTTGTCTGTTTTTCTCCACAGATTTATAATGCTGTCTCTATAATATACCAAGTTGTTATGTATGTATATATTTATGTATCTGTTTTTAGATTTTCTGTTCTGTTCCACTGGTCTATTTGTCTCTTCTACACTAGTATTACACTGTTAATTACTGTAGTTTTATAATGTATCTGATATTTGATAGGGAAAGACCCCTTCCTTATTCCTCTCCCTCAAAAGTATGGTCTTTGCTGTTTACTTTTTCATATGAATTTTGAGATAAGGTTAATACGGTCTCTAAGAAACTGAAATTTTGATTAGAACTACATTTTAGTTATAGATACAGAAATGGCATCTTTACAACAAGAATATAGTTTATCTCTCCTTTTATCTAGGTATTTTTAATGTCTTTGAAAAAAGTTTTATAATTTTCTCTGCAAGGGTCTCATACCTGTTTTGTTTCTTTGTACTGGTAGTTTTTGTTGCTCTAGTTAATATTTTTAAATTATATTTTGTAATTTGTTGTGACTAGAGTATAGGAATGCTTGTTTCTGGTGTATGGTTTTTAGATCCATTAACCTTACTAACCTTTGTCCAGGCCCAATTGTTCATTTGCAAATTTTATGAGTTTTTACATAATATTTATGTAAAACATACTTAGAAGTGTGTTTTATACATGAATTATACAGTTCAGTGAATCATTGGAAAATGCTTTTGGTTTGTTCATGTAATTTGTGAATAACTGCAATTGTTTTTCCCATTCAGTCCTTATACCTCTGTAAGTTGATGTCACTGTAGATAAAGTAAAGTAGAATTCTTTTGTGAAACAGTTTCACTTGAGCATCTCTTGAGGCCTCCTGCTCTAACGAGCTGTGTTTGATGTGTAAATACTGTAAAATTCATCAAAGAAAGGAAATTACCTTTATTTGGAAATTTTACCAGTACTTAATAAAAAACCCTGTTGTTGTTTAGTCGATAAGTCGTGTCTGACTCTCTGACCCCATGGACTGTAGCCTGTCAGGCTCTTCTGACCGTGGGATTTCCCAGGCAAGAATACTGGAGTGAGTTGCCATTTCCTTCTCCAGGGTATCTTTTCAACCCAGGGATCAAACCACATCTCCCCCATTGCAGGTAAATTCTTTACCACTGAGCCACCAGATGGTAGTATTTCAGTTAAGTGACTACTATCTGGGTGGTGCTAGTGATAAAGAACCCTGCAATGCAGGAGCTCTAAGATCCTTGGGTCAGGAAGATCCCCTGGAGGGAAGGGCATAGCAACCCACTCTAGTATTCTTGCCTGGAGAATCCCATGAACTGAGGAGCCTGGCAGGCTACAGTTCATGGAGTTGTGGAGTCAGACACGACTGAAGCGACTTAGCATGCTTGCACGTCCAGGATTTGGTCTTTAGCATTTGTGAAATGCTAAAATGAAACTTGGTGATAAACAAACACAAATTAATTTACTGAGACTAAGATATATACAGAGAGAAAAGCACATATGTCTTACACTAATATTTTCTTTCTGATAGCCCAGAACACTCAGGTCCTCTTTCTAGGGCATGTCATTTGGGGTACTTGGAAAGTCAAACTAAGAAAACATCATGTTGCTCATTATAAGCATGGAATTACAGCAAGAGTATCTCACAAACATGGAGTTTTTTGTGCAGCTGTGGTTTGTCTGAGGAATAGATTTAGATGTTCTACCCTCTCTTCATCACATCCCAAGTAGTTTGAGAGGCAGCAAGATGTAGTGAAAAAATATTGGACTTTGTAGCCAGTAGATAGGGATTTGAATCCTGGCTCTTTGTGCACTGACCTTAGATGTTTCATTTTTCTCACTGGTGAAATAGAAATCATTATAAATACATCCTCTCAAAGTATTTTTTACATAGTGAGTCCAGTGGAATCATGGGTTTATGTTTACCCATGCCTATGGGTAGAGAAGAAAGTGCCAATGATCCCTACCCAATTTGTCAGAATGATCTTAAAAGTATTAATCTGTTTTTAAATAGAGAGATGGCAATTTCAACTTTATCACCAGATGTATTAGTTTCCTATTGCTGCTGTAAAAATTGTGGCATAGATAATAAACACAAATTTACTGTCTTGCAGTTCTGGAGGTCAGCAGTCCTAAAATCAGTGTATTATCAGAGTTGAGCTCCCGCCTGAGGTTCTAAGGGGAAATCTGTTTCCTTGCTTTTTGCAGCTTCTTAGAGGCTTCCAGCATTCCCTTGGTTCATGGTCTTTTTCTCCATCTTTAGATCTACCCGTATATCATCTTCATCTCTCTGATTCTGACCTTCTACTTTCATGTTCATAGCTCCTTCTCTGACTGATCCTCCTGCTTGCTTCTTATAAAGACTCTTGTAATTACATCGAGTCCACCAGGATAATTCAGGATAATCTCTTCATCTCAAAATCCTTAATCTCAAATGCAGAGTTCCATTTGCTATGTAAGGTGACAAATTCACAGGATCAGGATGTGGACATCTTGGGAAGGCCATTATTTTGTCTACCATACCAGGTTAATGAATTATCAAGTAAGAATTACACGTTTCTTTTGTGGGTTATTTTCATAGAACAAAACATCAATTTCTAAAGTTGTAGAAGTCTTATCCCTTTCTTTAAATAATACTTTTAAGGAAAGATTTGTATTAACAGAGAATAGAATTAGTTGGTAGAAGTAATGAATATTCTTAAGTCTCCATATTGTAAAAGAGCACAAGATTGACATCTTATTAAAATTCTCAATTTAACATCTTTCAAATTTAGAATATTTGAAATGATTGTGAAGCAAAATGATTTCCACCCCTCCAAGGCTGTAGGGGAGTGAGTCCAGAGCCCACATCTCTTTTTGATTTTCCTTTTGTTGATTGTGAACATTTGCATTTGTAAAATTAGGTTATGGACTTTTACTAGAATATTTTTAAAGAAAAAGCAGGTTTGGAGCCCAATTTTTTTCTTTTAGAAATGGAAAAAGATATGAAAAGGATTTTATTTATTATCAGTGAAATTCTGTATTTTGTGTCTCATAAAGTAGTTAAGATTTAGTGTGATCACTTTTACAAAGTTCTTATACCTGCTTGGTGAGTAAGAGCAATTTGAATCTCTTACAGTCTTCTGGGGCTTTCCAGGTGGCGCTAGTGGTAAAGAACCCACCTACCAATGCAGGAGTTGTAAGAAACCCAGGTTCAATCCCTGGGTCAGGAAGATTGCCTGGAGGGGGAAATAGCAACCTACTCCAGTATTCTTGCTGGAAAATTACATGGACAAAGGAGCCTGGCAGGCCACAGTCCATAGGGTTGCACAGAATCGGACATGAGTGAAGCGATTTAGTGTGCACACACCTATACTTACATTCTTCTGTACTTTCCACCTTTTGACTCTTTTTAATTTCCTCTGACTTGTCTTAAATTTTCACAAATTATTTTCCTAGTCTCCCTACTGAAGCTATTCCTTGAACTTTTCATTTAGGATATTGTATTTTTTTTTAGTTTGATTAGGTTTAATTATTATATACTAGTTATAATTTCCTGTTGCTTGGAAATATCTAAGTTTGTTATTTATCTGTGAAAAATACTTATTTATGGCTTGGGTTTGCTAATCCCAGTGTTTGAAATCTTTTCTGTTATCCTGCTGATTTGCTTCTTTGTCTAATTCAAGGTTCAAGGATCCCAGGGCAAGTCCTGTAGTTGAGCTGCAAAATGACCTCCTTCCCATCTATCCAGCTGGTTGTAGGGAGGGTCTCCTGATAGTTTTCCTACTGTAAGTAGTTCTGGGCTTTAATCTGTTTCCTTTGCCTTTCAAGACAACTGAAATGGAAGTTAAATTTGTGGGGATTGCCCTCAGGGCAGAAATTGCCTCTGCTTATATTTACTTTTCTAGGTTCCCCTTTTCTCATGGTGTTGCTTTGTTGCCATATTTTTATTGCCGTTTTTGTTGTTTTCAGGTAGTTGTTACTTCTTTTTTACCAAGATTTTTTTCAGTTGTTTTATTATGAGAGTTTGTCCAAACAAGCTGGGGGGCAATTACCAGAACTAGAAAATTTTCCTCGAACTCTTTCCTGCCTTTTTTTTATTTTTGAGATAAGATTTAGGCTCAGGATGTTTCATTACCTTTAGGGTTTTATTTTCTTCATTTTAGAAAGGAAAGATCTGTTGGCTGAATTAAAATGTACAACCTAAAAGTTGGGAGTTAAGTTTGATTCGGGAACCTTACTGAGGGAGGAAACAGGATATATAGGAGGTTGTTTTTTTTTTTTTTTTTTTTCTGGGAAAAAAATGTACTCAAACCTCAAAATATTATTGTTAATCACAAAGATATACATCTCTAGTTAATGATTTTAGTGTTTATGTTTGGGAAGATGCAGGAGTCTGGGATCAATTTATTTCTTACATATGGATTTTATGACTATCTAGAGCAAGTGTCCCCAGCATAGATTGCTTCCTGTTTTTCTCTATTCCCTTCAGAATGAACCACGTGGAGGGAGGCAGGGGGTGGGGGGGTCGGGCGCGGGGGCGGGGGGTGGCGTCTCCGGTGCCTGTTGACTTGACGGTGGATAACATCTGTTGTTTACTGGAATGGCAGGCAACATTGTTTCCACACATCCAGTGCTCAAAAAAGCAAAGATACTTGCCCAAGGTCCAATAGCAAGGAAGAAACAACATTGGGATTTTAGCCTTGCTCTGTTTAACCCTGAAGGCTATGTGCTTAACCAGTTCAGTGCACTCTAACCTTTGGATTCCAGAGTTTTTTGTTTGTGGATTATGGAACAAATCCATGAAGAGTAAATGACTTTTTTTTTTTTTTTATCGAGTTTTCATTGATCAAGGTCAGTACCCTCTCCCTGGCCCTTGGAAACACAAACATTTCTATGCCTCTTTCATAAGACCTTTGCCTGGTTCTGAAACCTCCTGAGTAAAAAACGCCCTTCCACCGCCCTCCCTATACCTTTCAGAACTGAATTTAGGGACATGAAGTACCCCAATTCTAACCACAAAGTTTTGTTTCCTTTTCAACTGCAGGATTTTCCACATCAAAAGACCAAAATAAATTCCCAGCTGAACTTGGAAAGAGCTGAGGACAAAGAAACCCAGAAAGAAATCTTCTTAGGTGAGCACAGAAAGGAAACTGAGGCAGGCAGAGGCTTGTGAACTTATACCTTTATTAGATAGTGTTAAGGTAGTTTTGGAATTTTGGTTGGTGCCCACAGGCCCCTTTGCATGGTGGGAAAACACAGGTTAAGAGCCAGGCATACTTGAATTGGCTGTCAGTTCCCCTACTTACTAATTCTAAAATACTGGTCAGTTCCCCTCTCTGACCATCAGTTTCTTCATCTATGTATTTGAAATAATATCTATCTCTCAAGGTTTTCCATGTGAAGTACAGCCTTTCAGTGAAGTGCTTGTGCTTTTGTTATCCTTATTGTTGCAATTGTAGGGGCGGGAAATTTTTTCCTTCTTCGTTTCTAGGTTCTTTGGCTGGTCTAATAATTGACATATGACAGATTAACAGGAGAAAAACTAATTTAATTTTTAAATTAATTTTAATTGGAAGATGATTACTTCACATATTGTGATGTTTTTGCCATATAACAACATGAATCAGCCATGGGCGCACATGTGTTCCCCCATCCTGAATCCCCCTCCTACCTTTTCCACAACCCTATCCCTTTGGGTTGTCCCAGAGCACCAGCTTTGAGTGACCTGCTTCATGCACCGAGTTTGCACTGGTTATGTAGTTTACATATGGTGATGTACGTGTTTCAATGGTATTCTCTCAAATCAGAAAAGCTAATTTAATTTTGTATGTACAGTAGTCCTACAAAAATGTGAAACTCAAGTGACCAGAGCAGAGCTGTTATATACCTTTTAGACAAAACCCAATAAATTTATGAAGTATCAACAAGGCATAGAGGGTTTGGGGCTAGAAGTAGTAAATAGTAAAGAATTAATAAGGTTTCTGTCCGGCCGTCTTGGGCTCTAAATTACCTGTCTCTGGTGATAAGGATGCCTTCTACCACACGGAAGATATCTTTCCCTTGAGAAACTTTTCTCCTGCTTTCAGGGAGACAAAGGAGGTCCAGAGTATCCTTGTACTAGCTGTTTCTCAAGTACCTTTAATTCAAAATAATCAATATGCGAACATGGCATATTTTGGGGTGACATTCTGAACCCCTATGCCCCTCTCAAACTCTCCATCTGGTGGGGGCCACAAGACCAGGCAAAGGAGGATTTTTTCCTGTTTTCTTTGTGGCTGCCTTTTTGTTAGCATGCCCAGTTACTTCTTACTTCTCTATTGCTTCCCCTTTTTCAGTACCCTGAAAATGAATGTCTTGCTGTCTTCCTTCTTCCAAATCCTTGCTTTTCACTCTTAGCACCTCCTTTGTTCAGGTCATCTTCTGATTTCTCTACTCAGTTGAATTTCCTTCACTGTCTCTGCCACTACCTTCCAAACAAACCAGTCATCCTGACATTACTTTGCTTCTCTAAGCCTTCCTGAGTTGAGCAGCCACCTAAAAATGAGACAAAGCCAAGAAGTTCCTGGGTCTTACTTTTCTGACCAATTTTCTTTCTACCTCATTTTGGCAGCTTCATCAAGTAAAAGTTATATGATTTTTTTCTGTCAGTTCTTTTAAAATTGTTTGCTTATGGATATCTTTACCTTTTTTAAAACATATTTTGTATTAAAACTTTATAGGGAAGGAAATAAACTTGTTCATTTCATTACCCAGCTATAAATCCTATTAACTAATTGATATATTTTCTTTCAGTATATACAGTTTTGTATTCTGCTATATTAGTTTGCCATTGCCAGTACTGCCATAACAAAATACAGGGTGTTGATAGGGTTGGTTTCTTCTCGGTCCTCTCTCCTTGGCTTGTAGATAGCTATCTTTTCTTCTGTGTCATGTCTTTACATGTTCTTTCTGCTGTGTGTCTCAGTGTTCTAACTTTTTCCTGTAAGGACACCAGCCATATTGGATAAAGGCCTACCCTAATGACCTCATTTTAACTAAATTACCTCTTTAAAGGTCCTGTATCCAGATAGTCACATTCTGAGGTATTGGAGGTTAGGACTTCAACATAAGAATTTTGAAGGGATGCAATCAGCTCATACTTTCTCCTCTAAAACCTGCTTTCTTTAAAAATTATCTCATGAGAATCTCCCTTGTCAATAACAACTTTTGGCAACATTTTTGATGTCTGCATAATATCCCATCAGAAGAGTATACTGCAATTTTTTGAGTATACTGCAGTTTCCATGTTTTTGGATATTTTGTGTTTCCATTTTTTCACTAATATTAATGCTTCCTTGAGTCATTTTGTACGTGAATTTTTATTTGCAATCTGACCATTCTGTTGGATAGATTTTCTAAAGAGTGGCTCAAAAGGTACAACTATTTTTCTGACTGATAATTACACATTGGGAAGTTGTTTTCTAGAAACTGGTACCAGTTTACATTCATAACAGCAAAGACCACAATCAAACATGCACTCATATAAATTGCTTGGTGAGAATGAAAAAGGAACAGTTAACCTCACATGGTTGTTTCAATTTGTTTCAGTTATTGATGACTAATAAGGTGACGTATTTCATGTGTTTATTATCTGTTTGTATTTCCTTTTTGTGAATGGTTTACACATATTTTATACCCATTTATGTTTGAGGATCTATCATTTATAATTAAGTACGATCTACTCGATAGAGGGAAATTTCAGAAAAAGCCAAATTTCAGAGAATATTATGAATCCAGAATCTAAGACCAATTGGTCAGAGTCTCTTTTGTGGAGAAGACTAACATGTGATGACATAGGCTTCAAGAAAGCTTGGCAGGAATGAATCTAACATGTTCCCTTTTCCAGGGAGGTCTGTTGCAGGCACAACACTGCCTGCCACTTATAAAAATAATCCTACTGAAGAGAAAGGCTGAGAGTGCGATGGCTGAGAATAGGCTGAGCTAGATGTCTGCTATATGAGGAAAACCTCTAGAAGAAATAGCATAGAGTTACAGTTCCTAGGACTATCACTCTGAAAAATTTTTAGAATGTATGACACTGGGAGATTTTTGATGCACAGAAATTCTATGTGTATTTAGTGTCTGAAAGCTTTTTGATGTTGTTGTTAGTGTTCATGCTTGATGCCTCAGAATACTCTAGTAGAGAGAAATCTTATGAAGGTAATGAATATAAAGTAATTTTTAGTCATTGAGGTTGGTTTTATTTGACATCTGAGGATTCACTCCTGAGAACTTATTCATTCATGTGACTGTAAAAATGTGGGAAGGCCTTCAGGCAGAGCTCAATTCTCCTTCAACACCAGAAATTTCATAGGGTAGGGAAACATTCCCAATGTGAAAGAAATTGCAGTGAATAATCAAGCTTTTTCCAGTATATGAAGAAGCATAGTGAAGAGAAACCCTGTGAATGTATTAACTGGAAAAGACTTTAAGAAAAGCTCAGAGATTTTCTTTTGAAACATGAGAGAGAGAAGAGAATATTTGATGGGAAAAAAAATCCTCCATGCTTGTAATGCCTGTGTGGAAAGCTTTTCAGATCCAGTTCAGACCTTACTAAGTATGGAAGAATTCATGGTGCAAAGAAACCTTATGCGTGTAATGAATGTGGAAAAGAGATTTTGCTGATATCAGCCCTGTAAAACATCAGAAAATTCATAGTGGAGATGGAAAGAGATCCTTCTTTATCATCGGCAAATTCATGGTGAAAAGAAACTACTAGAATGAAGAAGCCTTAAATTAGAGGCTGTCTTATCTATCATTAAATGATTCATAAAGGCAAGACCCTCTGTGTAAATAAAAATTATAAGTATGCTTTCAGCAGGATTTAGCCTTATTTGATATCAGTGAGTTCATAGTGCAGTAAATGTAGAAAGGCCTTCAGTTTGAAGTGTAATTTTACTCAGCATTAGACAATACAGGAATCGTATTAGTGTAATGCTATGGAAAGGTCTTTGTGAGAAAAATCAAATTTTGGTAGAAATGAAAAGAAGGTTTATAATAAAAGTTAATTAAAATGCTTTCCAGTTATTGCATATAATTATGCACCTACCATGTGTGAGAGTTGGACCATGTAAAGAAGACGGAGTGCCAAAGAATTGATAATTTTGAATTGTGGTGCTGGAAAAGACTCTTGAGAATCCCTTGGACCTCAGGGAGATCAAACCAGTCAATCCTAAAGGAAATCAACCCTGAATAGTCATTGGAAGGACTGATGCTGAAGCTGAAGCTCCAGTACTTTGGCCACTTTATGCGAAGAGCCAACTCTTTGGAAAAGACCCTGATGCTGGGAAAGATTGAGGGCAGAGGAGAAGGGGGCAACAGAGGATTAGATGGTTGGATGGTATCACCAACTCAATGGACATGAGTTTGAGAAACTCTGGGAGATGGTGAAGTACAGGAAATCCTGGCTTGCTGCTGTCCATGAGGTCATAAAGAGTTGGATATGACTTAGCAACTGAACAATAACAGCCATGTGCTAAGCACTATAAGAACTTTACATAGTTTAATCATTTAATTCTTACAACAGTCATAATATAGGAACTCTCATTCTTTTTTTGCACATGAAGAAACTGAGAAAAAGAGATGAAAGAATTTCCCCAATGTCACAGAGCTATCACTGGAAGAGCTAGGATTTGAATCCCAGAGAGTTTAATTCTTCTGAGTTTATAATGGCAATGTGTAAATCTTCAGAGATGTGTTAGCCTTTATTTATCATTTAGGGATTCATTCCAGAAATCACAATTCATTCTTCAGTGCAGTGAGTTTTTGTAGCATTCAGTCAGTTGTGGGATCTGGTAAATACTCCCAGAAATTGCACATCGGTCTCCAAAAAATGGAGTAAAGGTTATAAAGAGTTTATCCTATAACTCCCTTTGAATAGGGATCACCTCCAATTTTGAAAGATTTCATTAATAGCTTGATTCTCTTCTCAAATGTTCTTCATAACCACTTCTTATGGTGTAGACTCTGAAATTGGCAAAGACAGTTTTGTTGTTGTTTTTCAGTCGCTAAGTCATGTCTGACTCTGCGACCCCATGGGCTGCAGGGAGGAAAGAAGATGCTAAGTTGCTGGCTTTGATAATGAGTAAAAGAGTCATGAACTAAGAAATGTAGACTCTCTGGAAGCTGGAAAAAGCAAGAAAATGGATTCTCCCCTAGAACTTCCAGAAGGAATGCAACCTTGTGAACCCATTTTAGACTTTTGACTTCTAGAATTATAAAAGAATAGACGTAATGCTGCTTTAAGTCACTAAGTTTGTGGTAATTAGTACTGATGATAGGAAACTAATACACTGCACAGGTAGCCCAGTTTGCCTGGAGGTTCCAGGCCAGTTACTTCTGGCCATGAAAAGTCTTGTCGAGTATAGCCTCGTGTCTGTACATGTCACGTTTATATATGTGTTATGGTCTTAAGATTTGGAAACAGTGCTCCAATAAATTGTTCCATTTAAGGAAAGAGCTTTTATCCTTTTCTGTACTTTTCCCCAGAGAAGGTAATGGCACCCCACTCCAGTACTCTTGCCTGGAAAATCCCATGGATGGAGGAGCCTGGTGGGCTGCAGTCCGTGGGGTCGCTAAGAGTTGGGCACGACTGAGCGACTTCACTTTCACTTTTCACTTTCATGCATTGGAGAAGGAAATGGCAACCCACTCCAGTGTTCTTTCCTGGGGAATCCCAGGGACGGGGGAGCCTGGTGGGCTGCTATCTGTGGGGTCGCACAGAGTCGGACACGACTGAAGCGACTTAGCAGCAGCAGTACTTTTCCCAGGGGTCCTGGATGCAGAAGGAATGAAGATATGTCGATTCATGGTTTCTCCAGGTGTGATACGCCTGTTAGCTCAGGTACAGCACTTTGTTACCAGATTTCTGATCCTTAGGAATATTTTCTGAATCAGTTGAGACAAAATTGAAGTATAAATCAGAATACCAATATATGGGGTTTTGTTTCTTCTGATGATAAGATGTTTCTTCAGTGGGCAGTCTGTATGCACATGGACAGAATTTACCTCCCAGTGCCGATTTTTGGTACAACATACTGTTGAAAGAGTGTTTAGGAGATACTCTGCCATTAGTTATGTTACTTCTCCCATGCTAGTTCTCTTAGATCAACTCTTCTTATTACTTAGGCGCTCCATTGTGACAGCCTACATTCCAAGATAAATAAGTGTTTTGTGCCTATTCCAACCGA
Organism: Bos mutus; assembly: GCF_027580195.1. Lineage (NCBI taxonomy): Eukaryota > Metazoa > Chordata > Mammalia > Artiodactyla > Bovidae > Bos > Bos mutus. The sequence goes on along the minus strand of NC_091646.1, from coordinate 76,723,970 downwards.
TTGAAATAGGTTTTCATACTATGCTGTCTTGACAGTGATTCTGAGGTGCAAGGGGGCAACTGTTTGGCAGATTACTGATATTTGCCAGAGATCGGAGACTGGCATCAGGCTGGCCTCATATACTACATCCTGATGATGATTTTTTAAAGAAATATTTTAAGTTTCTTCTCTATACCAGGTACTCTGATATATAGTTTGATAGAGATAAGCAAAAGATATGTTCCTGGTCATAGAGAAACTGATGTTAGTAAAAAGAGACATGTAAACAAATCTACACAGCAACATATCACAGATGCTTGATAAAAAGTCTATATAGAATACATTAGAGACAAAAAGAAAGAAATAGTTAATTCTGCTGGGTGAGAGAGGGTTCCAGAAAAAAATTAATGCATACATCTTGAAAGGTGTGTTGTCAGTTTTAACTGTTGGATCTGAGAAAGAAAGAGTCATTTCAAGCAGTGGTGGTATGAGCAAAGACACATTATATGAAATAATTCAATGTTTACAGTATGTTTATGATATGTTCAAGATCATTAGTAAACTTGGAACATAGAGAGTGAGAGGGTATTTAATAAGCAGGAGATAGCGGCTGGATCATGGAGAGCCTTGAATGCTATACTAAGAACAGTGGGAAGACATTTGGGGATTTCAGTCAAAGAATTAACAGGGTAAGATTTGCACTTTAGAAATATCCAGTGGGTGAGATTGTGATGGATACACTGAAGAAGACAGAACTGGGTACAGGGAGACCATTTCAGAGGCTATTACAAAAGAGGAGAGATGTTGATGCCTGAGTTAAGGCAGTGGGAATGAAATTAGAATACATGTATATAAGGAATTAAGAACTTGGTGCCTGACTGGAGGATATGTGAAGGCTGATGAGAAGAAGGAATCTAGGATGATTCTCAGTTTTCTTACTGCCTTGGGTGGTTGAGATTTAAAAGCCATTCCCTGAGCTGGGGAACTCAAAATGAGGAACAGGTTTGAGGGCGAAAATGATGAGTTCAATTTTGAACAGTTGAAATCTGAAGCACCTTTGGAATGTCCAAGAGGAATTACTCAATAAGCAACCAGCAATTTTATTCTGCTGCTGTGAAGAAAGTAGGGTTAGATAGTTTTGGAGGTCAAATGCAGAGGTGGTGATTTTAATTAAGGTATGAATGAGACTGCCCCAAGAGAATATGTGGAGTGAGAAGGGGGAGCAGGACAGAATCTCAGAAATACACGCATGTGAGGGTGAAGGGTGTGGGCAAAAAAGATGAGAATGAGCAGCAGGAAAAATGGAGGGGAACCAGGGGAAATACTGCATTCTTGTTGTGCCCTCTTGTGGCGATCTGAGTTTCTCTCTCAGAATAAATTTCCCCTCTCCTGTCTTCAGTCTCCTCTGTCCGTGACTGTTTTGGACCAGTAATTTCCAGCTCCACTCTATCTGTGACTGGAGCTACCAAGTCATATGGTGGTTCACCTTGTGATTCATCTAGCCTAGCATTTCACGTGATGTACTCTGCATAGAAGTTAAATAAGTAGGGTGACAGTATACAGCCTTGATGTACTCCTTTCCCAATTTGGAACCAGTCTGTTTTTCCATGAGCACCGAAGAATTGATGCTTTTGAACTGTGGTGTTGGAGAAGACTCTTGAGAGTCCCTTGGACTGCAAGGAGATCCAACCAGTCCATTCTAAAGAAGATTAGCCCTGGATGTTCTTTGGAAGAAATGATGCTGAAGCTGAAACTCCAGTACTTTGGCCACCTCATGCGAAGAGTTGACTCATTGGAAAAGACTCTGATGCTGGGAGGGATTGGGGGCAGGAGGAGAAGGGGATGACAGAGGATGAGATGGCTGGATGGCATCACTGACTCCATGGACGTAAGTTTGAGTGAACTCCGGGAGTTGGTGATGGACAGGGTGGTGATGGACAGGGAGGCCTGGCGTGCTGCGATTCATGCTGTTGCAAAGAGTCGGACAGGACTGAGAGACTGGACTTGATGAAGATTGAGGTCTATGTATCTTTTTGAATGAATGTTTCCATTTTCTTTGGATATGTACACAGGAGTAGAGTTGCTGAATCACATGGTAGTTCTTAGGTTTAGTTTTTTTGAGGAGCTTCCATAGTGTTTTCCATAGTGACTGCACCAATATACATTGCCACCAACAGTGTGAGAAGCTTCCCTTTTCTCTACATCCTCACCAACATTTGTTACTGGTGTTCTTTTTGATGACAGCCTTTCTGACAGGTGTGAGGTGATAGACCTCATTGTGGTATCTCATTGTAGTTTTGATTTACATTTGTCTGGTGATTAGCAGTGCTGAACATATTTTCATGTGCCTGTTGGCCACCTGTATGTCTTTGTCGGAAGAATGTCTGTTAGTGTCTTCAGCCGATTTTTTATTAAGTTGTTTGTTTTTGATACTGAATTGTATGAGCCTTTTATATTTTGGATATTAACCCCTTGTTGGTCGAGTCATTTGCACATATTTTCTCTGGTTCTGTAGGTTTTCTTTTGGTTTCATTTATGGTTTCCTTTGCTGTACAAAAGCTTTTAAGTTAATTAGGTCCCATTTGTTTATTTTTGCTTTTTCTTTTTTCTTTAGGAAAAAGATCCAAGAAAACATCGTTATGATTTATATCAAAGAATGTTCTGTGTTCTCTTCCAGAAGCTTTTTGGTTTCAGGTCTTAACCTTTAGGTTTTTAATCCATTTTGAGTTTACTTTTGTCTATGATGTGAGAAAATGTTCTCATTATTTTACATGTAGGTGTCCAGTGTTCCCAATACTACTTGATGATGATGAGACTATCTATTCTCCAATGTATATTCTGGTCTCTTTTGTCATAGATTAATTGATCATAGACGTTTGGCTTTGTTTCTGGGCTTTCTGTCTGTTCCATTGATCCGTGCCAGTGCCATATTGTTTTGATTACTATAGATTTGTAGTATAGTCTGAAGTCTTGGAGGATGATATCTCCAGTACTCTTTTTTCCTAAATATTCGACAGTTTGGGGTCTTTTGTGTTTCCATGTGAAATTTAGGATTGTTTGTTCCAGTAGTATGAAATATGTCATGGGTATTTTGATAGGAATTGCATTAAGTGTATAAATTGCTTTGGATAGAATGGCCATTTCAACAGATTAATTTTTCTAATCCAAAAGCATGGAATATCTTGCCCTTTTTTGGTATCATCTCCAATTTCTTTCATCAGTGTTTCATAGTTTTTATTTTTTTTACATAATTAATATTTTTACAATTTTCACACAACAGTAGGGTATAAATTCTTTTCAAGTTCCCATTGACTATAAGTTGGGAGACACTGGAACATATCCAGTTTATGTTTAGGGACATAAAACAAGGTGCAAAAGTTTCATGGTCTAAATGTGTTGAAGTCCTACAGAGTCTGTGCCCTTATAACTGTGGAATTATTTTAGAAACCAGTATCAAAAGATATTTGAAAATAGCCCACATATTTTCAAGTGCAATGTGACATTTACCAACAGAGATCTTTGACCTAGCCACTGAAAGCCTCAATAAAATTAGAAGACTGAAAACACACAGAGGGTGATTGGAGAGAGGAAAGCATTTAAATGAGAAATTAATATCAGAGATTTTTTTAAAACCTCATGTATTTTGAAATTAAATGCCCACTTTTAAATGGTGGCTGTGAAGAAGCCATAACAAGGAAAACTAGAAAATACTTGTAACAGAATAAAACTGAAGAGAGAATTTACCAGAATTTGTTGCAGGCAGCTGAAGGTACTCAATGCAACTAAATACTGTGTGGTATCTGGAATGAGGTGTGAATGAAAATAGTGGACACTAGCATAAAACTGTGAAGTTTGAACAAAATCTGCACTGTAGTTAATAGTGTGGCATCACATGTTAATTTTATATATTTTTAAACAATATAGTATTTCTTTATATTCTCAGAATTGAATTAGAAATTTCAAGCCTCAATAACAAATTTTTTTTAATCATTAAGGTAATAAACTTTCTAGACTTTTAGCCATAATACTAGATGCCAAAGTACATGGAACTATATCAAAGTTTTGAGTGAATATAAATTACAGATTTAGCATTCTGTTCATATTAATTCAAACAAGTGGAATCAAGATGTCATAAAATTTTCAGCTAGGCAAAAATTAATGAGTTTTCTAGAATATATATTATGCATGCTATTTATATATATATGTATACAAAAGCTTTTCTACTATGCTTAAAAAGGGCTTGAGAAGCAACTTCTGTAGCTCAATACCAGAAAAATAAATGACCCAATCAAAAAATGGGCCAAAGAACTAAACAGACATTTCTCCAAAGAAGACATACAGATGGCTAACAAACACATGAAAAGATGCTCAACATCACTCATTATCAGAGAAATGCAAATCAAAACCACAATGAGGTACCATCTCATGCCAGTCAGAATAGCTGTTATCAAAAAGTCTACAAACAATAAATGCTGAAGAGGGTGTGGAGAAAAGGGAACCCTCTTACCCTGTTAGTGGGAATGCAAACTAGTACAGCCAATCTGGAGAATAGTGTGGAGATTCCTTAAAAAACTGGAAATAAAACTGCCATTTGACCTAGCAATCCCACTGCTGGGCATACACACCGAGGAAACCAGAATTGAAAGAGACACATATACCCCAATGTTCATCGCAGCACTGTTTACATGGAAGCTAGGACATGGAAGCAACCTAGATGTCCATTGGCAGATGATAAGAAAGCTGTGGTACATATACACAATGGAACATTACTCAGCTATTAAAAAGAATGCATTTGAATCAGTTCTAATGAGGTGGATGAAACTGGAGCCTATCATACAGAGTGAAGTAAGTCAGAAAGAAAAGTACCAATACAGTATATTAACACATATATATTGAATTTAGAAAGATGATAATGATGACCCTGTATGCAAGGCAGCAAAAGAGACACAGATGTGAAAAACAGGCTTTTGGACTCGGTGGGAGAAGGCGAGGGTGGGATGATTTGGGAGAATAGCATTGAAACATGTATATTATCATATGTGAAAGAGATCGCCAGTCCAGGTTTGATGCATGAGACAGGGTGCACTGGGATGACCCTGAGGGATGGGATGGGGAGAGAGGTGGGAGGGGGGTTCAGGATGGGGAACACGTGTACACTCATGGCTGATTCATGTCATTGTATGGCAAAAACCACCACAATATTGTAAAGTAATTAGCCTCCAATTTAAATAAATAATTTTTTTTTAAAAAGGGCTTGAGAAAGAACAACAACAAAGAGATGGAGAAACTGGAAAACAAACTAAGTGAAATGGGAACACTGAATACGAAATAGAAAAAGTTAAAAAATTAGAAGTAAAAGATCATCATATAGACTAATTGTTTTTAAACATGGCTGCTCATTAAAAACACATTTGGAGCTTTGGAGAAAAAAGCAATACCTGGGCATTTGTATTTTTCAGAAAATTCCAAGATAATTTTGATATACATCTGGAATTTAAAAAGTGGTTATGGGCTTTTCTATTAAATGGTGGTTTAAGTGATATAGAATTACATTGTTTTCTGTTGACCAATCATGATACAATGGTATTTAGCAAATAATAGTTACATAGTTGCAATAGTAAAAGATGTTTATCAATTTTCACATTCAATAACCAGACAAAAAATAAAAAGATAATTAGAATTGCAAGCCATAATGGAAATATGATTAAACTAACATCCCATGGACAGAGGCCTGGCAGGCTACAGTCCATAGAATCACACAGAGTCAGTCATGACTGAAGCAACTTAGCATGCATGAATATAACATAATTATATACAATTTGGTGGGTTAAGTAAAATGATGTGATAAGTGGAAGTACATACATGCACCTGTTTTTATGTACTAGCCTGTCTTTGTCTTTTGGTTGATGTATTCAATCCATGTACACTTAAGGTAATTTTCTATATGCATGATCCTATTACCACTTTATTTTGGGTTTATTTTGTGTTGGTCTTTTCCTTCTCGTGTGTTTCCTGCCTAGAGAAGTTCCTTTAGCATTTGTTGTAAAGCTGGTTTGATGATGCTCAATTCTCTTAATTTTTGCTTGTCTGGAAAGCTTTTGATTTCTCTGTCAAATCTGAAGGAGAGTCTTGCTGGGTAGAGTATTCTTGGTTGTAGGTTCTTCCCTTTCATCACCTTAAATATACCATGCCATTCCCTTCTGTATAGTTTCTGTTGAGAAATCAGCTGATAACCGTATGGAAGTTCCTTTGTCGGTTATTTGTTGTTTTTTCCTTGTTGCTTTTAGTGTTTAATTTTTGTCTTTGCTTTTCATTAGTTTGATTACTACGTGTCTTGATGTGTTCCTGCTTGGATTTATCCTGTCTGAGACTCTGTGCCTCCTGGACTTGGTTGACCATTTCCTTTCCCATGTTAGGGAAGTTTTCAGCTATTATCTCTTCATATATTTTCTCGAGTCCTTTCTCTCTTTCTTTTTCTTCTGGGATGCTTAAAATGTGTTGTTGGTGTAATAATGTACCAGAGGTTTCTTAGGCTGTCTTCATTTTCTTTGATTCTTTTTTCTATATTCTGTTCTTCAGCAGTGATTTCTACCATTATGTCTTCAGGGCTGTGATTTCCACCATTCCGTCTTCCAGGTCACTTATCCGTTCTTCTGCCTCCGTTATTCTGCTATTGATTCCTTCTGGTGTGTTGCTCATCTCTGTTTGCTTGTGCTTTAGTATTTCTAGATCTTTGGTAAACGTTTCTTACATTTTCTCCATGCTTTTTCCAAGATCCTGGATCATCTTCACTATCATTCTGAATCATTTTTCTGGAAGGTTGCCTCTCTCCACTTCATTTAGTTGTTTTTCTGGGGCTTTATTTTGTCCCTTGAGCTGGGACATAACCCTCTTCTTTTTCATGCTGATTAGCTTTCTTTGATGTGGTTTTAATTCTAACAGCTGCAGGAATATAGTTCTTACTTTTTCTGTCTGCCTTCTGGTGGATGAGGCTAAGATTCTTGTGTAAGCTTCTTAATGGGAGGGACTGGCAGTGGGAAATACTGGGTCTTGCTCTGATGGCATGTTCAGTAAAACTTAAGTCCAATTATTTGATGATGGATTTTGTCAGTTGTTTGGCTTGAGGTGACCCAGCCCTGGGTCTAGGGCTCTATAGTTGGGTTAATGGTGACCTCCAAGAGGGATTACACCAAGGGATACCTTCTAGGACTGCTGCTGCCAGTTTTCCCATCCCCACAGTGAGCCACTACCAACCTATGCTTCCACAGAAGACCCTTCAACACTAGCAGGTAAGTCTGGTTCAGTCCCCTATGGGGTCATTGCTCCTTTCCCTTGGGTCTTGGTGCACACAAGATTTTGTTTGTGCCCTCCAAGAGTGGAGTCTCTTGTTCTCCCAATCCTGTGGAAGTCCTGTAATCAAATCCCACTGGCCTTCAAAGTCAGATTCCCTGGGAATTCCCAGCCCCTTTTCTGGATCTCCAGTCTGGGAAGCCTGAATTGGGGTTCAGAACTTTCACAACAATGGGAGAACTACTTTGGTATTATTATTCTCTAGTTTGTGGGTTGCCCACCTGGAGGGTAAAGAATTTGATTATGTCATGATTGTGCCCTTCCTACCATCTTGTTGAGGCTTCTCCTTTGTCTTTGGACGTGGGGTATCTTTTTGGGGGGTTGCATTGTCTTCTCATCAATGGTTGTTCAACAGCTAGTTGAGATTTTGGTGCTTTCACAGAAGATAAGCACACATCCTTCTACTCCACCATCTCAAACCCATAGTGTGTTATAGTTTAGAGTATAGGTGTTTCACTTTCATAGTTATGTTTATTCCTAGGTATTTTACTCATTTCAGGGCTCATCAATGACTTTCATTTTATTATGTAATTGGAATTTTTTTAAGCTTTGAGATTCAGAAAGGTTTTGGTATATGTGCTGTGCTTGACTTTCCTTAGGTATTCTAAAAAGAATACCTCTTCAGTTAGGTTTTCACATATATTGTTCAGCAGTTTTATTTTTCTTTGTTTGCTGAGACATATTTTATATGTGTATTTGTTTTTATGATCACTATTGCCTCCAATGTAGGCTGTAGAGGATATATTTAGGTCAGTACCACTAGGGCACCCAACTATGTACAAGTATGAAAAGTGTTGCTATGCAAAAGAGATCACATGTAAAGTGCAGTCTGCTTTATTTCCGGAGAACAGTTCTTTACAACACAAATTGTCCTAGGGCAAAAACTGTGAAAATTCCATTATTTGGCCCTACTTACCTTGGACACAAATTGTACTCTGAAATGGTGTTATTTCAGTAATAGCAGACAAGCACAGTATTTAAGTTTGTATGCAAGGGCTTGAAAGCTAACACAAAGCTAGCTAGCAAAAGGAAAAAAAATAGCCAAAATGACTGTCAGATCTCAATTTCCAGAGAACTTGTTAAAAAGAACATCCTATCAGAGTAAATTCTAGTTGTTTATTAAAAGGTGTTTTTATGCCTTAAGAAATGATTCACTGATGTAAAATCTGTCTTACTTTAAAAAGGCTTCCATACATTTAGATGATTATCTAACTTCCTTTCTAATATTTCACATAAAGGTTTGTCATCCTATCCCAGGAAAGAGTTATTTTGGTTATGCTCTAGTAAGACTTATCAGTGTGGCCAAGGAGGATAGATCCAGTTGGTGCTTAGTCCCCACCATCCTGATTAATTAAGTAGCACCTACTGTACTATAGTATTTCTATCCCTTAAGAATTTGAACTCCCTAATCCAGGGCAGTTGGGAGTCTAGTGGTGGTGGACATAAAGTTTCATGTTTAGATTTAATCTTCAATTCAGTTCACTTCAGTTCTGTCACTCACTCGTGTACAACTCTTTGCGACCCCATGGACTGCAGCACAACAGGCCTCACTGCCCATCACTAACTCCCGGAGTCCACTTAAACCCATGTCCATTGAGTCGGTGATGCCATCCAACCTTCTCATCCTCTTGTCGTCCCCTTCTCCTCCTGCCCTCAATCCTTCCCAGCATCAGGGTCTTTTCAAATAAGTCAGCTTTTTGCATCAGGTGGCCAAAGTATTGGAGTTTCAGCTTCAACATCAGTCCTTCTAATGACCCAGGACTGATTTCCTTTAGGATGGACTGGTTGGATCTCCTTGCAGTCCAAGGGACTCTCAAAGAGTCTTCTCCAACACCACAGTTCAAAAGCATCAATTCTTCAGTGCTCAGCTTTCTTTATAGTCCAACTCTCACATCCATACATGACCACTGGATAAACCATAGCCTTGACTAGACGGACCTTTAATTGCTGCCAAATATTTGTCTTAAGTGCTAATCAAAAACAAATTGCACCTAGAAACTTGTTTATGTTAAAAGATGGATAAAGCCAGTAAAGTGAATTTACGTGATTTTAGTGGTCTGCATCATGTAGGAGTTGTAAGGGATCAGTACACGGCATCCATTCCCATCACTTGATGGCAAATAGATGGAGAAACAATGACAACAGTGGCAGACTTTATTTTTCTGGGCTCCAAAATCTGCAGATGGTTACTGCAGCCATGAAATTAAAAGATGCTTACTCCTTGGAAGGAAAGTTTTGACCAACCTAGACAGCATATTAAAAAGCAGAGACATCACTTGGCCAACAAAGGTCCATCTAGTCAAAGCTATGATCTCTCCAGTAGTCATGTATGGATATGACACTTGGACTATAAAGAAAGCTGAGTGCTGAAGAATTGATGCTTTTGAACTGTGGTGTTGGAGAAGACTCTTGAGAGTCCCTTGGACTGCAAGGAGATCCAGCCAGTCCATCCTAAAGGAAATCAGTCCTGGATATTCACTAGAAGGACTGATGTTGAAGCTGAAACTCCAATACTTTGGCCACCTAATGCGAAGAGCTGATTCATTTGAAAAGACCCTGATGCTGGGAAAGATAGAAGGCGGGAGGAGAAGGGGATGACAGAGGATGAGATGGTTGGATGGCATCACTGACTTGATGGACATGAGTTTGAGTAAACTCCGTGAGTTGGTGATGGAAAGGGAGGCCTGGCGTGCTGCAGCTATGGAGTCACAAAGAGTTGGACATGATTGAGTAACTGAACTGACACTTGTATTCCTTGCCCAGGTTCAGAATCAATTGAAATATAAATGTAAGAATCAGATAGATGGAGATCAAAACATTATCTTCATTACTCATAAAGCTGCTTGGAGAAGATGGTTTTAGTGTGAACTTCCAATTAGTGTGGACCCCAGAGTTAGGCAGACTTAGACAACTACAAAACCACAGGACTCCAGGCCAAAAGTAACCCCCTTCTTGCATAGCAAGGAGCCAGTCAGAATGCATGTTCACTGTAGACACACAAGTTACTGAAAGGGAAGCAGAGCACAAGTGCCGGAGCCAAATCTACTCAGATATTTCTCCTAAACATACTAGGCATATAACTCATTTCTTCTCCCATGGGCAGAAGAGCAGGAGTGTTAGTCTAGTTGAAGTTCTTCCACATGGAAACATGAGAAGTAAAGATTAAGTGTCCCATCTAACATAGCTCAGTGATATATTCAGTACTGCCATTTACTTGAAACTGTCTATCCTCTTCAGTACCAAAAATATCACACTTTTGCTTCCAGGTTCACACAAAAAATCTATTGGGATATTTTGGGAAGACTAAAGTATAGTGCAAATAATTGCATAGTATCATATTAAAGTCATATCAGTGGAACATTTCAAAACTTCATCTAAATGCAATAACAAAACATGAAGAAATGCTTCTTAAAGGCAAATGTACTGAAAGAAATCCATTCACAACTATCAAGTGGGAACTCTAAATATTGTAACTTTTGAGCAAGGTATGTTCTTCTAGTTACTAAAGCTCTGAAATGAGGCTTCAAGTAAGAAATTTCAGTATTATATTTGCATTCATTTAATATCCTCATATTGGGAGAGTTATGATATGGGGGCAGGAGAAAAGAGAAAGGAAGAGGAACAAAGAAATGAGAAAGATTGCAGTGGCTGGGCACCATGTATAAAATTGTGGATGATCTGAGCTATATATTTGATGCAGAAATGGGAAGAGTATTGAGTGACAGTGGGATAGTGTGGTGGTGAAGTGCCAGGGTTTGTGTGATCGTGGTGGCAGTGGGGACAGTACGAATAACAGTGGAGGATGATATGAGATCACTGGAAATGAAGTTGAGCAGTGTGAATGATAGTGACAGGGCAAGAGCAGAATGTATGTGGTAATGATAGTTAGGGACACAGTGTATGTCATACTGTGGAAGATGAAAATTGTGCATGTGAATGGATGTGTGAAGGAGTAGGGTGGGAGAGACAATGGTGAGAAAGGATATGAAGTTAATGAGACACTGGGATCTTTGTGTGTTTGAAAATTGTGGATGGGGCATTTCAAGCAATAATAAGAGGATGTAGACAGTGGATGGAATGGGGAAAATGTAGTGTGATGGTAGAAGATAGGTACATGGTGGAAGTGATAGGGTTAGGGCATTTGTATGCTTGTATGTGATTCGGTGGGCAATGAGAAGTGTTACCAATTTGCGGGGGCAGATAGGTACAGTGAGCATGCCTGACAGTGGAGAATGATAACATGATCATTTGGAGCATGGAAATCATGAGTGTCTGAGTGGGGTTGTTGAATAAAGTGTATGTTGGGAAAATGCAGTTTCTGACTGTCAGGAATGGCGCAAGTATGTGTGTGAGGATGGAGGTAATGTGGATATTCATTGTGAGAGTGTATGATATGGAGATGACATGAGCATGTGGGAAAGGAGTTTTGGAGGATGATGGAGATTTTATACTGGGGATGTGGACTCTGTGTGATAGTGGGTGTGGATAGGCGCTGTGTGATAGTGTAGGGATTGAGTAATGGTAGATGTGACTGAGTAATGGAGATGGTGTGTGTGATAATGTAAGTTGATTAGAGATAGTCGTATTTGACAATGGGTATTGTGATACTGTATGGACTCTTGTGTGTATGATAATACAGGATAGAACAATGTATGTGCAGAAATGGGAGTAATAATGACAGTTGTGTGTTAGTGTGAGAGTTTAGAGAATTGGGATAGTATATGGAGATCATAAATTAGTCATTATCATATAAGTTGTAGAAGGAATCATGTATGAATGAGATAGTATGTTAAAGACTGTGTATGTTTGTTAGAGAGATTTCATGTTTTGTGATAGGTATTTGAAATTGATATGATATGAGTAACAGTGATCTGAAAAATAAGTTGCTTATAGGGGATAGTTTTATCTTACCCAAAACAAATCCAATGGTATAAAGCCCAAGACTTCCATGATTTTCATCAATATCTTAGCTACCACATATTTTATTGTTTGTTGTTCCATGACTCTACTTAGCATGCTGTTTCCATCATAGTTGCTCAATGGCTGCTGCAAGTCTATTCCAGGTTGGAAGATGAGGAAGAGGAGAAGGCAAAATATCTTGTCAGTAGAGTTATTCTCCTTTATACAAAGCTTTCCCCTAAATCCTACCCAACAGTTTCCACCTACATCCAGTGTCCAGTGGACAGATCTGTGACACATGACCACCAGTATCTGCAAGGTTGTCTGGGAAATATAAGTTTAGCATTGGGAACATTATCACCCATAATAAAAAAAAAAAAAGGTTTATCTAAATAAGAAAAGAAGATGTTGGGTAGGATACAGCCAGTAGACAAAGAGAGGTTGAACATATGGAAAAGAGGGTATAATGAATAGATTAAAATATCAGATGTGAGAGATACAGGATTCAGGGTACAGGGACACTATATAATTGGCATAATTTGAGATGCTGGGGATGATGTTGTGGTAGGCAAAAATAAACATGTTTTCTCTGTCGTCATTGACTTTTACTATCTTGTGAAGAAGGCAGACATTAATAACAAACCAAATTTTTGTGAAGTTGATACTGCTGTGGACGGGAAGTACGGGGTTCTGTGAATAGGTTTAAAGAGAGGTTGATCTACTCAGGGAGGTCAAAGACAGAGGAAGTGATGATTGAGCCGAGATCTGAAGGCAGAGTCAGAGTTAACTGGATGAAGGATGATGGATGGTTGGGATGGGGGAAAAGTGTTCCCAAAAGAGGAAACAGGATAAATGGCATTTGTGCACTGTTTTTTTAAAAAAATTTTAGCTTTAATTTAGAATATTTGCTATTGTTATGTCTTCAAGTTCACTAATGTTTTTCTAGTTAATTCCATCCAGTGTATTTTAAAATTTCAGTTATTATGGTTTTAATCACTACACCTATGATTTGCATCTTATTAATTATATATCATTTCTCTACTTAACATGACCATTGTTTTCTCTAGCTTTTTGGTCATATGGAACACATATATGTTATCTGCTAAATATAGCATCTATATAAGTTCTGTGTCAGTTTGGATTGATTTTTTTTTTTCTCCTCATGATGGGTCATGTTATTTTGTTTCTTCATATGCCTGGGTTTTTTTAATTGGATGCCAGACATAATGAACTTCACTTTTTGGTAAAATTTTGGTATATATGTTTACCTTTGGGTGCTATTTTTGTATTATTATACATATTCTTTAGCTTTATTACAAGAAGCAGTTACTTTGAAGTAATTAAATCTTTTTCAAGCCATGCTTTTTAAGACTGATTAGGCAGGACCACAGCAGTGTTTGCTAAATCATCCCAGTGTACTGAAGCAAGACTCCTCTGAATAACCCATGCCTCAGGAATTATGAGTTTTTCTGCTCTGAATGTTGGGAACAGTCCACAGACCTGTTTGAGCTTTTGACACTTGTTCCCTCTAATACTTTCAGGTGGTTCTTTTCCTAGCCTTGTATGATTTCCTTAAGTGCATTCACTAATCAGTACTCTCCTGAATACTGCAATCCTTCAAAGGTCTTTGGAGTACTCCCTAAGTGCAGCTTTCTCCTTTTTAGTATTCTCTGAACTCCAGCCACCTTGGTCTTTCTGGTCTTATCCCTGTCACCTAATAGAATCCTCTGAGGCTTGACTGCATTCTCCCTCATTGTACCACGAACTGGAAACTCCCCCAAATTGTAAAGGTTCACCTCATTTTCCTTTATCTCTTAGGGATCACTGTTTTTCACTTCCTGATGTCTAGTGTCTTTAAAAAAATTATTTCACATTTTTGGTCCTGTCTTTTTAAGTGTTTGCTCTTCTTCTTTATTCTTCCTCTCCCCTCCTGTAAGCTGGTTGATTTCCTCACTGCTGCCATGTATCAGGTATAAGTGATGGCTGTACTTTAAAATTTGTGTTGTCAGATAAAGAGAAAGAGCCTGATCAAGAAAAAGAACTTTATTCAAAATCAAGGATTGGAGGAAGATTTTGGGTCATAGGGAATGTGACCACATATTTCAAGGGTCACTCTTCATGATTATGAATTTAAGGAGCTTCTGAGTGTAAAGACAGGTTAAAGAGGTGGATTAACTTCCCGTCAAAGGATAGATGTTTAAGCCTTGGAATAGATACTCACAGAATTGGTTCCGAACCAGAGAGCTTCCAGGACTATAGTAAGTGTTAGAGTAACTGTGCTTTAATCTCAGACTCTGTCTTATATTAGGATAAATCCATACATAGGACAGACAGCCCATGATGTAGGTCACATGATTATAGCTTCAGTCCAACTGTAGAGATCATAAGTCACCAAGAAGGTCATGATGGTGAGAAAACATGTGCAAAGAGCATTGAAGAGCCTTTAACCAGACTTCAGATATTGCTAACACCAGAAAATTCATCAGCAGAAGTAAACCTTACAAATGTAGTGATCATGGCTGATCTTTCAGCCATAGTTCAGATTTACTCAACATCGCTAGCCATTAGTTCAGTTCAGTTGCTCAGGCGTGTCTGACTCTTTGCGACCCCACAGACTGCAGCATGCCAGGCTTCCCTGTCCATCACCAACTCCCAGAGATTACTCAAACTCATGTCCATCGAGTGATGCCATCCAACCACCTCATCCTCTGTTGTCCCTTTCTTCTGCCTTCAGTCTTTCCTAGCATTAGGGTCTTTTCTAGTGAGTCAGTTCTTCATATCAGGTGGCTGAAGTAATATCAGCTTCAGCATCACTCGTTCCAATGAATATTCAGGACTGATTTCTTTTAGGATGGACTGGTTGGATCTCCTTGCAGTCCAAGGGACTCTCAAGAGTCTTCTCCAACACCACAGTTCAAAAGCATCAATTCTCTTGAGCTCAGCTTTCTTTATGGTCCAGTTCTCAAACCCATGCATGACTACTGGAAAAACAATAGCTTTGACTAGATGGACCTTTGTTGGCCAAGTAATGTCTCTGCTTTTTAATATGCTGTCTAGGTTGATCACAGCTTTCCATCCAAGGAGCAAGCGTCTTTTAATTCATGGCTGCAGTCACTATCTGCAGTGATTTTTGGAGCCCCAAAAAATAGTTTTTCACTGTGTACATTTTTTCCCCATCCATTTGCCATGAAGTGATTGGACCAGATGCCATGATCTTCATTTTCTGAATGTTGAGTTTTAAGCCAACATTTTCACTCTCCTCTTTCACTTTCATTAAGAGGCTCTTTAGTTCTTCTTCCCTTTCTGTGATAAGGGTGGTGTCATCTGCATATCTGAGGTTACTGATATTTCTCCTGGAAATCTTGATTCCAGCTTGTGCTTCATCCAACCTGGAATTTCATATAATGTCCTGTCATATAAGTTGAATAAGCAGGGTGACAATATGCAGCCTTAACATATTCCTTTCCCGATTTGGAACCAGTCTGTTGTTCCATGTCCAGTTCTAACTGTTGCTTCTTGACCTGCATACAGATTTCTCAGGAGTCAGGTCAGGTGGTCTGGTATTACCATCTCTTACAGAATTTTTAAGAGTTTGTTGTGATCCACACAGTCAAAGGCTTTGGTGTAGTCAGTAGAGAAGTAGTAGATGTTTTTCTGGTATTCTCTTGCTTTTTTGATGATCCCATGGATGTTGGCAATTTGATCTCTGGTTCCTCTGCCTTTTCTAAATACAGCTTGAACATCTGGAAGTTCATGGTTCATGTACTGTTGAAGCCTGGCTTGGAGAATTTTGAGCATTACTTTGCTAGCATGTGAGATGAGTGCAAGTATTCAGTAGTTTGAACATTCTTTGACATTGCCTTTCTTTGGGATTGGAATGAAAACTGACCTTTTCCAGTCCTGTGGCCACTGCTGAGTTTTCCAAATTTGCCAGCATATTGAGTGCAGCACTTTCACAGCATCATCTTTTAGGATTTGAAATAGCTCAACTGGAATTCCATCACCTCCACTAGCTTTGCTCGTAGTGATGCTTCCTAAGGCCCACTTAATTTTGCACTCCAGGATGTCTGGCTCTAGGTGAGTGATCACGCCATCATGGTTATCTGGGTCATGAAGATGTTTTTTGTATAGTTCTTCTGTGTATTGTTGCCACCTCTTCTTAATATCTTCTGCTTCTGTTAGGTCCATACCATTTCTGTCCTTTATTGTGCCCATCTTTGCATGAAATATTCCCTTGGTATCCCTAATTTTCTTGAAGAGATCTCTAGTCTTTGCCATTCTATTGTTTTCCTCTATTTGGATTGATCACTGAGGAAGGCTTTTTTTAACCTTTCCTTGCTATTCTTTGGAACTCTGCATTGAAATAGGTATATCTTTCCTTTTCTCCTTTGTCTTTTGCTTCTCTTCTTTTCTCAGCTGTTTGTAAGGCCTCCTCAGACAACCATTTTGCCTTTTTGCATTTCTTTTTCTTGGGGAGGGTTTTGATCACTGCCTGCTGTAGAGTGTCATGAACCCCCATGCATAGTTCTTCAGGCACTCTGTCTATCAGATCTAATACCTTGAATCTATTTGTCACTTCCACTGTATAATCATAATGAATTTGATTTAGGTCATACCTGAATGGTCTAGTGGTTTTCCCTACTTTCTTCAATTTAAGCCTGAATTTGGCAATAAGGAGTTAATGATCTGAGCCACAGTCAGTCCCAGTCTTGTTTTTGCTGACTGTATAGAACTTCTCCATCTTTGGCTGCAAAGAATATAATCAATCTAATTTTGTGGTGATGTCCATGTGTAGAGTCTTCTCTTGTGTCGTTGGAAGAGGATGTTTGCTATGACCAGTAGGTTCTCTTGGCAAAATTTTGCCCTGCTTCATTTTGTACTCCAAAGCCAAACTTAGTTGTTACTCCGGTATCTCTTGACTTCCTACTTTTGCATTCTTTCCCCTATGATGAAAAGGACATCATTTTTCGTGTTAGTTCTCGAAGGTCTTGTAGATCTTGACTGAAGCATTGAACTTCAGCTTCTTCAGCATTACTGGCTGGGGCATATACTTGGATTACTGTGATATTGAATGGCTTGCATTGGAAATGAACAGAGATCACTCTGTCGTTTTCAAGATTACAACCAAGTACTGTATTTTGGACTCTTTTGTTGACTATGAGGGCTACTCCGTTTCTTCTAAGGGATTCTTTGCCCACAGTAGTAGATGTAATGGTCTGAATTAAATTCGCCCATTCCAGTCCAGTTTAGTTCATTGATACCTAAAATGTTGGTGTTCACTCTTGATATCTCCTGTTTGACCCCTTCTGATATATCTTTATTCATGGACCTAACATTCCAGGTTCCTATGCAATATTGCTCTTTACAGCATCAGACTTTACTTCCTCACCAGTGACATCAACAACTGGGCATTGTTTTTGCTTTGGCTCCATCTCTTCATTCTTTCTGGAGTTATTTCTCCACTCTTTTCCAGTAGCATATTGGGCACCTACAGACCTGGGGAGTTAATCTTTCAGTGTTGCATCTTTTTGCCTTTTCATACTGTTCATGGGGTTCTCAAGGCAAGAATACTGAAGTGGTTTGCCATTCCCTTTTCCAGTGGACCACATTTTGTCAGAAATCTCCACCATGACCCGTCTGTCTTGGGTGTCCCTACAAGGCATGGTTCATAGTTTCATTGAGTTAGACAAGGCTGAATGGATAAATGAGTTAGACAAGGATGAATGCATAAAGATGTAGTATACAAATACAAAGAAATACTAACCATAGAAACAAATGAAAATCTGTGATTTGTAACAACATAAATGGTCCTAGACAAATACTGTATGTTATCACTTATATGTGGAATCTGAAAACTAAGACAGATGAATGAATATAGCAAAACAGAAACAGACTCTGAGGTACAGAGAACAAGCTAGTGGATACCAGTGGGCAGAGGGAAGGAGAGAAGGGCAATGTAGGAGTAGGGGATTAAGACGTATGAACTACCATGTGTAAAATAAATAAACCACAAAGATATATTCTGCAGCACAGGGAATTTATAATTCCTTTAAATAGAATATATTCTGTAAATGTATTGAATAGTATTGAATAATCTATAAAAGTATTGAATACTGTAAATGTTGTATACTTTAAATGAATATAATATTGTAAGTTAACTAAATTTCAATATAAAAAAGTTCCTAACTGTAGTTCAATGCATGGTGATGAGAAGCCATAGGCATGCACTCTAAAAGTCTTTAGGAACAAGTCAAACCTTAGTAATCATCAGAAATTCCAACTTGGAGGGATACTGTTGACTATCCAAAATGTAATGCAAAACTCCCCTCTCTTCATTTAAATAATTTTTTGGAGTATAGTTACTTTACAATGTTGTGTTATGTGCTGCTGTACAGCAAAGTGAATCAGCTATATGTATACATACATCCCCTCTTCTTTGGATTTCCTTCCCATTTAGGTCACCAGAGGGCATTGGGTAGAGTTCCCTGTGCTATACAGTAGGTTCTCATTTCTTATCTATTTCATACATAGTAGTATATGTATGTCATTCCCAGGATCTCCCAATTCATCACTCCCACTTTCCCTTTTGGTGCCCATACATTTGTTCTCTACATCTGGGTCTGTATTTCTGCTTGGGAAATAGGTTCATCCATACAGTTTTTCTAGATTGCACATATATATGTTGATATATGATATTTGTTTTTCTCTTTTTGACTTACTTCACTCTGTATGGTAGTCTCTGAGTCTATCCACATCTCTGCAAGTGGCACAGTTTTGTTCCTTTTTATGGTTAAATAGTTTTCCAGTGTATGTATGTGCTACATCTTCTGTATCCATTCCTCTGTTGATGGACATTTAGGTTGCTTCCATGTCCTGGCTGTAGTAAATAGTGCTACAATGAACTGTTGGTGGGAATGTGGTTAGGTGCAGCTGCTATGGAGAACAATGGGGATGTTCCTTAAAAAACTAAAAACAGAGCTATCATATGACCCAGTAATTCCACTCCAGGGCATATATATATATACACCCAGAGAAAACCATAATTCCAAAAGATAACATGCATCCCTTCTCTTACCTCATGCAGATTCCCCCTAATCTCTGTAAGTGGTTCTTTGGATCCCTCGTCACATGGCTTTGGGCTTCCCTGGTGGCTCACATGGTAAGGAGCCTGCCTGCAATGTGGGAGACTGGTTCTGTCCCTGGGTTGGGAAGATCCCCTAGAGAAGGAAATGGCAATCCACTCCAGTATTCTTGCTTGGAGAATTCCATGGACCAAAGAGCCTGGTGGGCTATTGGTCCATGGGGTCATAAAGAGTCGTACACGACTGAGCAATTAACACTCACATGGCTTTGGTAAGGGAATCACATGCCCTTCCCTTCTTCAAGAGAGGGAAAGATACTACCAAGCCAAGGACTCACAACACTGTAAATTGTTCTCTGATTCTTTCTAGTCTCTAAGTACATTTGATTTGGGCTGAAAAGGAATGGAATAAGTATCAATAGCATGACTAGTCAGCCACCCCTGCCTAAGCCCTATAGGATTGTGTTCAGGACTCTGTGGTGTCTCTTTTTAGAATATGGGGATACTTGGCATCCTTTTTTGTTTGCTTGTTTTAGCAATGCAGCTTTAACCAAAATTCTGAGGCAACTGTAGAAGTCCCATTAAATGTCCTGCTGAATTTGTATTGTGTTTTCTTACTTTATACTTCTGTAGAAGCATGCTTCTGTCATGAAAAATCATCAAAATAATTCAGAATTTTATCATTTTCACTTAGTCTTGAAAGGTAAATTACTAAGAAAGCGTTTTTAGGCCCGAAATCCACATTTCCAAATTAATTTCCAGAAAAATAAATGTCTATTTGACTTTTGGATTGCCATAAAAAAATAGACTAACAGTGGAAAAGAAAGTAATGGTTTACCTTTTTTCTTAGATCAGGAATTCATAAACAAAATTAAAAGGCAAGCTACAAACTAAAAAAAATGCAACAAATGTGCTAGGTATAAGGTCAATATCATTAATATTTAAAGAACTCTCAGGCAGAAATACACATGACTAATAAACACTGAAAGTGTGTTGCGCTTCATTAATCATGAAAGAAATACAACTTAAATCAATTAAGTATCAGTTTGTCTATCAAACTGGAAATATTTTTAAGGTAAACATTCAATACTAACACTCTCAGAGTACATGAGACCTCTTGTACATTACTAGTATTGATTAAAAATTCTTACTGGAAAACATTTTGGTAAAAGAGTTCATATACCTTTGCCTAGTAATTCCATTTCTAATAATATACCATAAGGAAATAATTTGAGATATGCATTTAAGTTTGTGGGGGAAAAGTCACCACAATGATAATCTAATGAACAAAAATAAATAGAAATAATACTTTTGTTAATTAGGCATAGGTAAATTTATATCCTTGGATAGTGCATAGTTATTATAAAGGGAGTTTGCAAGGCTTTTTAATGTCATGGAAAATATTTTGTGAAAATAATTGTGATGTAACATCACGTACTGAAAACTGTCTTAGATGGAGTACATCTATTACTATTGTGCATGCAAGTGTGGTGTACAATGTTGGCGTTGGTATGGTATTCCAGTGCTTTTCAGATGATCCTTGTTTCATAAAATATAATCAGGAAATGCCATAAAGCTGAAGTATGTGATGACTTGTCTAAGCCCAGATCCTTATCTGTTACAGTTGTTGTTAATGCTTCTTGATTCTCAAATTACATCTTATATTGATACTGAACATTAAGACACACATGGAGCTAAATCATATTGCAGGTATCTGAGAACGTAGATATATGTATGGATTTGCCAGTGCAAATGATAGAGAGCCTGTATGTCACAAGATACTGAGAGCCTGTGTGGCATGATCATCTGATAAAATATCAAACAAACATTCTCAAACTGTGTGGAAAGTTCTACTAGAACTTGTCTTGTCTCTTCTGGTAATCTTCTGCCTATTAATGGAATGTTAGTTGTTAGGTGATGGGAAGGAGGAATTAACTGGAAGGGAAGTGGGTGGGGGTAATGAAAGAAGGCAATGGCATCCCACTCCAGTACTCTTGCCTGGAAAATCCCATGGATGGAGGAGCCTGGTGGGCTGCAGTCCATAGGGTCACGAATAGTTGGATACAACTGAGCAACTTCACTTTGACTTTTCACTTTCATGCATTGGAGAAGGAAATGGCAACCCACTCCAGTGTTCTTGCCTGGAGAATCCCAGGGATGGGGGAGCCTGATGGGCTGCCGTCTGTGGGGTCGCACAGAGTTGGATACGACTGAAGTGACTTAGCAGCAACCTATTTAAGTTTATAACAAAATCATTTGATGTAATCGTAAGATGTCAGTTTGACGGCTCCCATGATGAAAATTGGCATGAAAAACACAGTAAGGTTTCTTAAAATTGTGTGTGATTGGGCTCAGTTGTTTATGTAAGACTGAGATCCATTAGTCCTTGAAAGCAGTTACTAGGTGTGTTTTTGCTCATCATTCTATCCCCTACACTTATCACAATACATAGCATCTCATAAGTATACAGGACTTTAAATTTCTATGTTCTTTTACATATGTAATGAAAGAGATGAAATCAAGTTACCTTCATTTCAGAAAACATGGAAGAGGGATTTAAGAATTCCATAATGCTCATTTTGAGGCACCATGGTGTTTTATGTTTGGGCTTTGATGTATAGTATCTTTGTAAGAGTTTCAAGAATCATATTTGTTTATTTTTAATCATAGTTTGGCCACTCATTGTGGCATGCAGGATCTTAGTTCCCTGATCAGGAATCAAACCCATGCCCCCTGCAGTGGAAGCACAGAGTCTTAACCACTGGACCACCAGAGAAATCCCTCAGAAATCGTATTTTGAATGATTAGTTTATCATTTACTTAGAAAGGGGTGTTATAATCACATGCTATGATTTGGGTTTTTTATTCCTTGTACATCTATCAAATTGTTTTTTGTATATTATTCTGTTTACATTATGCAAGAAACTTAATCTAAAATAATGAATCTAATATGAATATATCTTCTTTTGTTTATTGATTACGTGCCATAACTTATTTCATCCTTTTATCCTTGCTGTATGTTTGTGGTTGAGATAGTTCTTTTGTGAATTTCATGTAATTATTTAATAATGAAAAAGGTATTGCATAAATTTCCTTTTATTAAAGCATCCCCAAGATATCTGTAATTGTAGTTTGGATTTCCTCTTTGAAGGAAAGCTTCACTTATTCCCTCTCTAATGCTTTTCCTGTCTTTATATAATTCTACGTTTCTGCCCTGTGTCATTTTTCTTGTGCCTGATAAATCTTTTAACACTTCTTGTAGGGTGGATCTTCTGGTGATGAATTCCTTCAGTTTTTGTTTGTCTGAGAAAGTCTTTTTATCTCCTTCACTTTTAAAGAATACTTTAGCTAGACACAGAAATCTAGGCCATTGGGTTTTATTCTTTTAACATTTTAAAGATTTCACTTCACCTTCTTCTTGCCTACATAGTTTCTGATGAAGTCTTCTGTAATTCTCATCCTTATTCTGCTATAAGTATACTTAGATTTATTTCTCCCTTGGTTTCTTCCAGTATTTTTTCTTTGCTTCTGATTTTCTGCAGTTTGAATATGGTGTTCCTCAATGTAAATTTCTTAGTGTTTTTCTGCTGGTGTTCTCTATCTAAGTTTCTTGAATCTGTGATTTGTTGTCTGCATTAATTTTGGAAAAGTCTTAGTCATTATTATTTGCAATATAATGTTCCATTCCATTCTTCTGTTCCATTCTCTCTTTTTTCTTCTTCTTTTGTTCCAGTTGTGGCATATGTTGAATCCTTTGAAATTGTCTCACAATAATTGAATGTTCTGTTTTTGTTTGTTTGTTTGTTTGTTTGTTTTTTCCTTTCTTCTGTTTATATTTGTTTGGGAAGCATCTCTGGCCATATCTTCCAAGTTCACAGATTCTCTCAGCCATGTCTAGTCTACTAATGACCCCATCAAATGCAATCTTTGTTTCTTTTATGAGATTTCTGTATTTCTAGCATTTCCTTTTGGGGGGACAGCACCCCTTGGCATGTGGGATCTTAGTTCCTGGATCAGCAATGGAACACATGCCCCCTGCAGTGAAAGCGTGGATTCTTACCAGTGGGCTGCTAGGGAAGTCCTTCTGGCATTTCCATTTGATTCTTTCTGAGGATTTCCATCTCTTTGCTTACATTACCCATTTGTTCTTGCATATTGTCTGCTTTTTTATTAGAGTCTTTGACATATTAATTATAATGTATTAAATTCCCTAATAATTCCAATAGTTCTGTCATATTTGAGTCTGTTACTTTTGCTTTGTCTCTTCAGACTTTTTTTTCTTGCCTTTTGGTGTGCCTTGTAATTTTTTTTGAAAGCTGGACAAGTAATAGGAACTGACAGAGGGGGGCCTCTATTGTGAAGATTTATGTTTGTCTTACTAGGAGTTGGGCTTCGTTTAAATTTTGCTTTAGCAATTAAATTTTGCTTTAGCAATAGGTAGCAGAGGCTTCATATTCCTTTAGTGTCCTTGATTTTGTCTCCTGTCTTGACTTTGGGCTTCTTCATTCAAATATAATCCATTATAATATACTTGAGCCCTGTTGGTATGGTGGTAGGTGCTCTCTTGCTCTGTCATGTCCAATTCTTTACAGCCCCATGAACTATAGCCCGCCAGGTCCTCTGCCCATGGAATTTTCCAGGCAAGAATACTGGAGTGGGGTGTCATTTCCTACTCCAGGGGATCTTCCCAACCCAGGGATCAAACCCACATCTCTTAAATATCCTGCATTGGCAGGTGGATTCTTTACTACTGAGCCACCTGTGAAGCCCAAGGTATGGTATGGTATGGGGGAAAGGGAGTGTTTTGTAATATTCCAATTATATTTCAGTGTTTTAGTGGGCCTGTGACTCTGGCCTGTGGCCTTTACAAGTATTTCTATTTGTTTAGTCCTCCCCTGCCCCCACCCCTCCCACCCCTTGTCTGCCACACACACACCTTAGGTGAGACAAGAAAGGTAAAGAGGGGCTGGAACAAAGCTCTGGTAGTCTTTCCTCTTGAAAAGTAGGACTTTGTTACAGAGTAGGCTCTGGGCATATTTCACAGGTATAATCGCAAAGACTCTTCCCCTGCTTATGGTGGGGCCATAGCAGGGGGTCTTTCTCAGATCTTGACTGTGAGAACCTGATGAGATTCCTGAAATAAAGCCCATGAAAATGTGCTTCCCCAACAGGACTACCACTCCCAAGAGTTTCTCACTCTCATTTTAGTCCACATTCAGCCTCTAGGAGTTTGTCACATTTTCATTTAAGAGTTCCTACAAGTTTATGGCTCTAGTGTCTTCTGCCTTAGGTAAGCAGATCTTATTTGTGACCCTTGATTTGCCTGTCCTTCAATATTACAGGATGGTGATTTGCTCTGAAACCTCATTTTTCTGTTGAGTACAAGGAAAGTCATTGTTAGTTTGTTTAGCTTTTTTGTTGTTAGCACTTCTTTTCAAGACTCTCTAGCCTCACATTCACTGTTTTGTGAAGAAATGCAAAAAAAGAGTCAGTTGATACTGTGGGTTCCTGAAAAAAAAGGAGAAACCTAGACCCTGTATTCTAGTGATGGGAAGAAACCCCAGATAGGTTTGTAAGATTCTCTAACAGTGTGGCCTTGCATCTCACTTCCTGGGAAAGGCCAGGAAGAGGATGAGAACAAGACTACAAAACAGAAATGGTTGTGTGGTGTCTTTAGGCATTCTGAGCTTTGAGTCTCCTCACATAGTTTCTCTCAGCTCAGGATATCATGGAAGTATAAAAAGAGTATGTTCATCAAAGACAGCCTCACAGAGATGAAAAAGCCTCAGCATATTATAGGAGTAGCAGGGTATTTCCCATGTATATGAGTGGAATATGACACCCTCAGAGAGAGTGAGACCCCATCAGGGCTTTGTGGTAGAAATTGAGGCTCAACTCAACAGCTACCTGCTTGGACAAACAATGGTAAACCAAATATGACATCATATCATGCTGGCATGTATATATGATACCCAACATATATCACGCATCCTCATGTTTTTGACACTGAGATACCATAATTTAGGCACAACCCCAATAAATGGGGTGAGGAGAACTTCACACTGCTGGAGTTGAGTTTCAGCCGCTCAGTAGATTGGGAAATTGACAGAATTCAAGCTAAGTTGCAGAGAAAAAGAAAACTTGCATTTCTTGTATACCTAAATTTGTCAGATGATATCCATACCTGATGAAGAACCAGCAGCAGAAAGTATGTGATAAATGCTGAGTGTGTGTGCTAAGTTACTTCAGTTGTGTCCAATTCTTTGTGACCCTATGGACTATATAGCCTGCCAGGCTCCTCTATCCAAAGCATTCTCCAGGCAAGAATACTGGATTGGGTTGCCATGCCCTCCTCCAGGGGATCTTCCTGACCCAGGGATCAAACCCATATTTCTCTCTGTCTCCTGCATTGGCAGGCAGATACTTTACTACTAGCGCCAGCTGGGAAGCTCTATAAATACTGAGTATCACAGACAAATTTATCTATTCAAAACATGGGCCACGTGGCTCTTATTGATTGAAAACCACAGTGGTCTTACCTCCAGGCAAGAGTGACATCATGTGAGAAATGACCCCTGGCACTTTGATGAGTACCAAATATAAAGGGAACTAGATATTTGAGGAGCAAAAAGAAAGAACTTCTAACATTAAGCATTCTTTCTGCAGTGAAAGCTGCCATTCCACATCACTCCTCCTCCTCCACATTTTCCCTCTTACTTCAGACACTTCTCTTTTCTCCCTAGTTATTTTCTCTACATTCCTCTTCTTTTTCTTCTTTCCCCTTGTTTATTTTCCTTTCTTTTTCATTTACCCCTAACCTGTTTTATCTCCTTCCATTTCCTTTACACACTCTTCCATTCTACGTCCCTTCTCCCTTCTGCATTCTACTTCCTTATTCTCTTCCTGCTTTTTCCATTTCAACTTAGTATCCATTGTTTCTCCATTCTCTTGTTTCTCATTATCTTAATAATTCTATTTACTTGCAATTGTCATTAATTTTTTCTTTTATTACTGTTTTCCTGTTTCTTTTTTCCTTCCTCCCTTTTCTTCC
This sequence comes from Bos mutus, assembly GCF_027580195.1. NCBI lineage: Eukaryota > Metazoa > Chordata > Mammalia > Artiodactyla > Bovidae > Bos > Bos mutus. Next base: position 76,697,610 of record NC_091646.1, on the reverse strand, counting down.
TCTTATACCCTCTCTTTTCAATTTTTCTCTCTTCATTTCTTTCTCTCTTCATGCTTCTAACAACAAGGTGATAAAAAGTAAGAGAATAGAATGGAACCAAGGTGTACTTAAAATGGTACAGTCAACAGGGATAGGATTTGGGAAAAAAGGCAGAAAAAAAAACATGAAAAACTGTAAGTAAAAAAGAGAAATAAACTACTAAATATGATGTTTAAAAACTACTTATAAAAAAGCAACAACATTCTAAATGGTGAAATGGTAAAGTCATTTCAAGAAAAAGAAAGGGATATTACTTATTGAGATTATTACTTAATATCTTTTTTGATGTTTCACCAAGTCATCAGAATAACTGTAATATATAACGTAAATTCAGTTCAGTTCAGTTGCTCAGTCTTGTCCGACTCTTTGTGACCCCATGGAGTGCAGCACGCCAGGCCTCCCTGTCCATCACCAACACCCGGAGTTTACTCAAACTCATGTCCATTGATTTGTGATGCCATCCAACCATCTCATCTTCTGTCATCTCCTTCTTCTGCCTTCTGTCTTTCCTAGCATCAGGGTCTTTTCAAATGAGTCAGTTCTTCGCGTCAGGTGGCCAAAGTATTGGAGTTTGAGCTTCAGCATCAGTCCTTCCAATGAATATTCAGAGCTGATTTCCTTTAAGGAAAATGTAGTGTACTTTTTAATGTAAATTAAGTGATCAAATTATTTTTATAGTATGATTTTACATTAGAGATCTCAATTTTTAAAAAAATACTTGACTTGGGGACTTAGACCTCCAGCAAGAAGGAATAAATGGTGTAGATGTACTCTTCCATGCTTGTCCTTGTGTGCATTCTGTATAATCTAAATGTGAAATCACGCTGAAAGGAGAAGATACGATGGTTATGGCTATAGTCTCTGGCTATGTAATTAGGCACCCAGGTCTCTTCCAGTCAGGGCAGTATTCCTACAAGCTTAATATGGAGTTGGAACTCTCATTTAGCCCTCAGTAACAAGGAGCCCCTCTCTCCCAGGTGTCAGTGGAGGCTGAGTGGGAATATGGACTTCCACTCACATGTGATAAGCCAGAAGATTAAATAAGATTCAGATCCTTATAAGATGCAAAATATCTTGGATACAATTGAAAATCACTTGTCATATCAAGAAATATGATAATCACACCTTGAATGAGAGAAGACAGTCAACACATACCAACATCAAGATGATACAGATATTAGAATCATCTACAAGGGTTTTTAAACAGCCATGATAAAGATGTTTCAATGAGCAACTGTTCATAGAATACAGAAAGTCTCAGCAAAGAAATAGAAAATCTCCAAAAGAAATAGAAAGTATAAGGAGCAATCAAAAAGAAAATTAGGAACTGAAAAATCCAAAATCCAATAAATGAACTTAACTAATAATAGATGAACTCAGAAGTAGAATAAATAGAAAAATGAATTAATGAACTTAAGGTGGAATGACAGAAAGTATCATATCTGACAGGTAAAAATAGACTGAAAACCAAAAATAAACAGAGCTTTCAAGTATTTGTTGGACTACTGCAAAAGATCTAACATAGGTGTCATCATGGGAGGAGGGACTGAAAAATGTCTGAAAACTTCCCATGTTTGGAAAAAAGCATAATTGGATAGACCCGACATCATCAACCAACAGGATCTAGTCGATATTTATAGAACACTCCCCCCAACAATGACAGAATACAAAAAAAACTGTGATTAAGAAGTCAAAGAAAATCAAAATAAAAGGAGAGAATGCCCACAGATTGAATGCAGTTGCTATCATAATTACAGTAAGATGCTTTGTGTGTGTGTGCCCAGTCATGTCCTACTCTTTGTGACCCCCGTGGACTGTAGCCCACCAGGCTCCTCTGTGCATGGGATTTCCCAAGCAAGAATACTGGACCATTTCCTTCTCTAGGGGATCTTTCCAACCCAGGGATTGAACCCAAGATACTTTGTAGATATAAATTATTCCCAAATGTATGGGAAAGCAGAAGAACTAGAATAACAGATAAAATAATTCTGAAAAAGAACAAAATTCTATTCAACTTCAGGACTATTGTATAGCCACAGTGATCAAGACCACTGCAGTACTGATGGAGGAGTAGACACATAGACCAGTGGAACAGAGTAGAGAACTTGAGAAATAGCCTTACACAGGTATGGCCAACTGAGCTTTTACCAAGGTGCAAAAATAACTCAATGGGAGGATTATCTTTTAACAAATTGTGCTGGAATGATAAGATGGATTTTTGTAGCTCTGCCTCTCCCATCCCCCCAAATAAAACTCAACCTAGACCTCACATCTAATTGAAAATTTAAATCCAAATGGAAGATAGACTTCCATACAAAAGTTAAAACCACAAGACTTCTGGAATATAATACATGATAAAATCTTCAGATCGTTAGGGCTTGTTGAAGAGTTCTTAGAAATGACATAGATCTTTAGAAGGAGAAAAAATCAATAAATTGGACTTTCTAAAAAAATGTGCCATGTGACTCTCTCAAAGAGGATGAAGACAAAAGTTACAAACTGGGAGAAACCAGTTTGTAAACCATATATCTGACAGGGGACTTACACATAAAATACATAAATTCTTAAGACTCAACACTTAAAAAAAAACAAGCAATTAAATTAGAAAACTGGACAAAAGACATGAAGAAACATTGCACCAAAGAGGATATATTGATGGCAAATAGGCATGTTAAAAATATTCAACATCATTAACCATTAGTGTTAGCTGCTCAGTCATGGCCAACTCCTTGCGATCCCATGGACTGCAGCCCACCAGGCTCCTGTGTCCATGAGATTTTCCAGGCAAGGATACTGGAGTGGGTTGCCATTTCCTTCTCCAGGGAATCTTCCCAACCCAGGGATCAAACCCGGGTCTCCTGCACTGCAGGTAAATTCTTTACCGACTGAGCTACAAGGGAAGCCCATAAGTTCTTATTTCTCTGGGATAAATGCCCAAGAGGGCAATTGTTGGATTGTGTAATAGGAGCATGTTAGGTTTTATAAGAAACTTGCCAAACTTTCCCAGTGATTGTATCATTTTACATTCCCAGCAACAATGTGTGAGTGGATCTATTTTCTCCAAATCCTTGCCAGCACCTGTTGTATTTTTTGTAAGCATTCTGATAGATGTGAAATACTAACTCATTGTGGTTGTAATTTACATTTTCCTCATTAACCTGAGCGACTGAACTGAACTGAACTGATGACTGTCTGTGCAATAGAAGACTTGACTCGGCAGGTCTGAGGTGTTCAGACCCTGAGCATTCCAGAAAAATGTCTGCACATTCCAAAGAAAGGTCCAGCTCTTGACAAGCTCCTGGGAGATAACCTTTAAACCTTTGGCATATTATGCCTGATTAAAATCTTTTTGTTCAGCCGGGGCTTTGGGCCAACAGATGGTTTATGTTAAGAGTATGATTTATAGTGGGGCCTTGAGCCTTGTGGCATTAGTTTGACCTCAGCACAGGCCGGAGACTGAGTAGCTAAGGTTAGCCACCCAGGTGTTCCATGCCTACGTGACTAACCTCCAGTAAATTCCAGGGATCAGGTTTGTCACACATCTTGCTGGGAGAATTAAGCACTGGCCATACAGTTCCACTGAAAGGGAACAAATGGAAGCTCACCCCTGTTCTCTCCTGGACATGTGAATTATCCACCTTTTAGCTTTGTGGATTTAAATTGGTATCCTTGCATTGTAATAAACTATAGCCTTGAATGTAGCACCTATCCTGAGTTCTGTGAGTGCTTCTAGTGAATCATTGAATGCAAGGGTGGTCTTCAGGACCCTGCTGCTGCTGCTGCTAAGTCACTTCAGTCGTGTCCGACTCTGTGCGACCCCATAGACGTCGACCCAGTAGGCTCCTTCAGGACCCTACCACTGGTAAATCCTAGGTCACATTCTTTTAGCTGATAAGGTGGCTCTTGCAGTTGGAACTGTTACGTAACAGAGTATACACACTGTATTACCTTACTAAAATGTGAAAAAAATATTTGCAATACATCTAGCCCTACGGGATTTCAATTAGCATCTGTAAGACTGTTCAAAGAAATCTCCAAAATAATTAAGACAAAGACAACACAAGAAAAATAGGCAAAAGACTTGCACAAGCACTTTACAAAAGAAATCCAGTAGGTCCATTGACATATGAATATGTATTCCACTACTTACTTACCAGAAATGTAAATTAAAACCACAAGGAGATACTAATAAAACACACACCAGGTTGGGAAAAAAACTGGAAAAGGCTTATGATGCCAAAACACTGTCTAGTGTATTGATCTTACTCCTGGGCATCCGATGTCACAGGAATAAATATTAAGCATTAAAAGTAATGATATATGTACAGTTATTTTATTGCAGTGTTGTCAGTATGTGCTTCCTCCCCACACCAAAACACCTGAAACCAAAATGAATTACCATCAATGAGAAAATGATTTAATATATTGTGGTCCCTCTCTATCATGGAATAGTATGCAGCAGTGCAAAAGAATGAATCAGAGGTAGATTAACATTAACTGAGATAAATCAGATAGATTAAAATATATATAATATGATCTTCATTTTTGTAAAACAATAAAGGACTTTTTGAACATGATAGAATATAAAAAATGGTTTTTAAAATGCATGTCTCAGATGAGGGTAGAGGTAAAAGCAAGTGGGAGGCAGTAAGTATTAATAAAAGAATGCAATTCAAAGTAATCCCATTTATGTGAGAATATATGTACATAAAGTGTTGTATGAGAAGTTAGCAACAAACCCTTAACAGTTAACTCAAAGTGGTGAAATTTGGAGTGATGGCTACTTAATTTCTGAAATACTTAGGTAATGTTTGAATTTTTAATGACAGATATGCATTTGTGTAATGAGGAAAAGTAGGTGAATTCATCACAGGAAAGAAACAAGAATGCCTCTGAGGTTTCTTGTATAAGCAACAGAATGGATGGTGGTATTCATTCATTCATTAAACAAGTATTTTTTGAGCATATAAAATACACTAGGCACCATTTTATGTTCTAAGGATACAGCAATGAATAAAACAAAAATCCATCTCCCTAAAAGGATTCTAATGGAGAGAGAAGGGCATGATAGGACAAACACAGTGTTGGTTAGGAGGAGGATATATGGGACCTGTTAATTGTGAAAATACAGAGACAATTGCAAGAGTGGCGTAGGTTGTCAGATTACAGATTTAGAATTCATAAGTCAAGACTGGAGATAATAGATACGGGATCAGAAAGCATATAAAATGGTGTTTTAGGCCTCCTTTCTTGAGTCTGATCACGTCCCACTGCAGACACTTTCCAGAGGAAGTGCTGAGAAAAAACAGGCAGCTGACAGAGGAGGTTGCTATGCAACAGATGGGGAAAGTTATCCAGCCAGGCAGAATTGATGTTGGCCCTTGGGGACCAAATGCTGCAGTACTTCCCAGCATTAGCTTCCTTTTGTATGTTGGCTTCTGGCAGGAGCTGATGCCAGAATAAATGTGAAAGGTACAAAGATGTACCTTGGATGTTTGGAAAGTATCAGTTTAGTTTGAGTCATTTCACATCTATGTAACATTTTCTGCCTTTTTAAGCCTCTCCATTCTGGAAGCACAGTTTGTGTCATTGCATAGGACCCCAGTAAGTGCTACTTGTCTTTCCCATTTTGCATGTTGAGAAGCCAGACTCAGAGAATTCCAGTGGCCTGAGTGGGCTCACACAGCTAGTGACAAACTGGCCCAGCACTCCATCCCAGGAACTGAGGCCCAGCCCTGGAAGGAACCAGGGCAAACATTCACTCTCAGTCAAGGCTTGCCATGATTCAGACACACAAGTACCTGAGCGTCCTGGCTGCTCTGGAGGGCGCCAAGAAGGCCTCAGGGACATTTGTGCCACTTAGAGCAAAAGAGGCCTGACGGATCAGGGAGTGGACCCCAGAGAGCAATTTGCACACCTGGGTGGACCCACATAGAGCAGGCAGGGGTGGGGAGGGGGTGCTGGGGCCCCTTCCTGTGTTCTCCACGATGCAGAGCATGAGCTCAAGTTTGGGATGGACGTTGACAGAGTGGGGGAGGTTGAGTGAATCTGCTGCTCAAACTGAAGAAGTGAGGGTGCCTCAGTCCCTGAGCCAGCAATGGTGCAACATGGGTTTTAGGGTCTGGAAAACCAGGTCCACATTTTGCATTTTCCGTTTACTGACTGTCCTTGTCTAGTTCATGCAATATGTCTGTACCTCATTATCTTGATCTGTAAAGTGGAGATGCTGATATCCACTTTTCAGGGCTTCTGTGAGAGGAAAACAAGCCCCAGCATAGATCCTGCTGTTAAGTACAAGCTGTACCCATCCCTCCCCACCTCCCCACACAAAATAAATAGCTGGAGCTGCACAAAGGGCAAGAAAGTAGCTAATGTTTGAGTCCGGAAACTGTTGAGTGGGGAGGAGATCTTGTAGGGTCACATGGCAGGCACAGATTTTTTCTATCGCCATTAATGTATCCCTCTCTGGCCATTTTCCTAGGTGCCTAAATGGATGAGATTATTTTTAGCAGGAGCTTAGCACTTGTTGCAATTAGAGACCCTACACAGAGACCTCTTTAATAGTGACCTAAATGCTGCTAGACAAGCGGGTGGTTGATGTACGCTGACTGACAGGAGGGGCCACTAGAGGGGAGGGAAAGAACAGAGACGCATTGCGGAAAAGGTAGGGGGGCCGACGCGTGGGGCAAGGGGTGGGATCTAGAGGCACAGCGCATCTGTTTGGGGGAGGGGCCGATGCATACTGTCAACCTGGTTGGTGATGGGGTGGTGTGTTGGCAAAGGGGCGGGACTGCCTCCCACTGCACATGCTCAGCATAGCCTTCAGGGCGAAGCTTTTGTTGGGGAAGCGGGCGGGACTCTTATTTGGTCGATCAGGTCTTGCGCATGCGTACAACCATCTGAGGTGGTGGGTGGTATATTAGGCGAAGAGGCGGGGTCGTCTTAGCTGCCGCGCTGGCATTTTCTCCTGGACAAGGAGAGGGTGCGGCTGCTGAGAGCCGAAAACTGCAATCCCGATCCTCTGAGTCGTGAAGAAGGGAGGCTACGAGGGGGTTGGGGTTGGGGCCTGAGGCAAGGTGAGAATTAGCCCCCAGATAGGGCATCTTGCCCCCTGGTGCGGGCCCCCTATTTTTCATCCCGATCCCTTTATCCCGGATTCTTATCCCTTTTCCACTCCCCAAGCCCCGATTCACACCCCTCACCCGATTCTCCCTTATTCAGAATCCCTGTTCGCTCTCTAAACCCCTCCCATCGTTCAAAACCTCTACAGATTTCTCGACTTCGGTCTGTACTGTTATACGATTCTCATTATTTGAAAACTCCATTCAATTTCCCAAATGCGAATCCTAATTCAATCTGCCTGGATTCAGAATTCTTATCTGAATCCCGATTTGAAGCTTCTCTTCGTAGCTTCTCAGGATTCAGAACCTCCATCTGGACATCCATTCACTTTTCCCACTCCAGTCTGGCCCGTTCCTCTCATATTCAGCACCTCATCCGCCCCCACAATCAAACCTCAAACACCACCATCTCCCCAAATTCGTTCCTTCCCGTTTGCCCTCTAGTATAACGCTCCCCAAATTCGTTCCTTCCCGTTTGCCCTCTAGTATAACACCCAACTCCTCCTCCACACCCCCCAGGCTCTGCTCTTGCCAGAGGGACAAGAATCATGTCTGAGAAAATGGACTGTGGTGCGGGCCTCCTCGGCTTCCAGGTGAGATCTCCACTCCCCACCCCACCGTTTCCCTAGCCGACAGTTCCCCCGGGGCTCCTTTGGTTGTCCAGACACTTGGATCTGATGTTGCCTTCTTGATGCCTAGATTCCGTCATTTTTCAAATTCCTATGGTTTAAGGTGTGTGTGTGGCGAGGGGGGCGGGTGTCATCCCTTTTCAGCCGTCAGTTCCCCTTCAGATAAAGGGGAGACCCTGTTAATAGTAAGGGCAATCTGCCCAGAGAATCCCGATTGAGTAAGGAACCTTCCCCCCGCCCCCCATAGTCCTGGCGCTTATGGAGCTCTCTGCCGCCCCCTCCCCCAACCTCCTGCCTCCACCTTCCCTTTCTCCTGCATTCCCCACCCCCTGAGACCCCCTTATTTTCCTCAACTCCTCAAGGCGGCACTCTTGTTCCACCTCCTCCTCCTGAGCTCCTACCCCAGGCTGCATTGCTCTGCTCTAACCTCACTCCTAGATCAGCAGCCCCCCTCCACACTTGTCCCCTCTCTTCATTTGGCCCCACTCCTTGTTTACCCACTGCCTCACTCAGCCCCTATCAGATGTTTTGTAACCCCTTCATGCCACTCAGGCCTCTAGATGTCTTACTCACCCTTCTCTTTTTGCATCAACCAGCCTCACCTTCCCTACACATTGTGCTCCCCACCTCACCCTTCCAACCCCACTTCGGGAGCCCAGAGATTTAATTTTTACCCCTTATTTGCAGGCTGAGGCCTCCGTAGAAGACAGCACCTTGCTTATGCAGACCCTGATGGAGGCCATCCAGATCTCGGAGGCCCCGCCTACCAGCCAGGCCACAGCAGCTGCCAGTGCACCGAATGCTAGTCCTCAGAGTTCACAGCCCCCAGCAGTCAGTGAGATGGCTGATACGCAGGCTTTAGCAACTGCCACTAAGCCTAAGACAGCCTTTAAGGTCCAGAATGCCACCACAAAAGGTCCAAATGCTGCCTATGATTTCTCCCAGGCATTTAATGCCAAGGAGACTCCCAACATTCTGCCTACAGCACACTTTAAGTCCCAAAATGCCTCCGCAAAGGGCCCAAATGCTGCCTATGATTTTTCCCAGGCAGCCCCTACCGGTGAGTTAACTGCCAACAAGTCAGACATGGCCTTTAAGGCCCAGAATACCACTACTAAAGTGGTCCCAAATGCGGCCTACAATTTCTCTCAGTCTCTCAATGCCAGTGAGATGGTCAACCCTCAGCCCAAGACAGCCTTCAAGGCTTGGAATGACACCACTACGGCCCCAACTGCTGATCCCCAGACCCAGAATGTTAACCCAGCCAAGATGGCCACTTCCCACACTGACATAGAGGCTGACCCAAGCCCAGGTATCTGTGAATCTGATGGTGCAGCTGCACAGACATCAGCGGATGGTTCCCAGGCTCAGAATCTGGAGTCCAGGACTATAATTCGGGGCAAGAGGACCCGTAAGGTGAGATCCCTGCTAGTTCTATTTTGCTTTGGGCTCTCTCCTTTCTTCTTTGAGGCGGTTCATTTGTTCTAAACAAGACAAAACTAAATATATATAACTGTATTCAGCTACATTGTAGGGGATGATAAGGTAAATATGATGATTCTTGTTAGTCCACAGACTAATGGGGAGATGAGACATGGACCCGTAATATATACAGTCTTTGTGTAATTCATTTTACATTTTAAAAGTAGCCATGTGTTAGATCTTGGCCTAGGCACATTCACGCAGGTTATCTCACTCACTAAATCTTCGAGGTATCTCATAGCAGCTAGGGATCATAGTTTCAGTTTTACAGAGAAGGAAAATAAGTCCCAGAGAGGTGAAGTGACTTGAGTGATTTGTCCAGGGTGGTACAAGCAGAGCCAGTGATGGACATAGGAAGAGGAGAAGCCTCAGGCCCCACCCTTGGGTTGCTCCTGGCCTGGTTCAGAGATGAAACTCCTGCCTGGAAGACAGTGAAAGACAAGCCCAGGACTCAGGGTGACCATTGGCTAGTAGGTCAGGCTGTCACTACAGGTGAGGGTTTTAGGGGGCCTTCCTGAAATAGATATGGTGAGGACATAGAAACACTTGGTAACCCTGACCTTCCTTTTCTTTGATAATGCAGATTAATAACTTGAACGTGGAAGAGAGTAGCAGTGGGGATCAGAGGCGGGCCCCACTGGCTCCAGGGACCTGGAGGTCTGCACCAGTTCCAGTTACCACTCAGAGCCCACCTGGCGCACCCCCCAATGTGCTCTGGCAGACCCCATTGGCCTGGCAGAATCCATCAGGCTGGCAAAATCAGCCAACCAGGCAGACCCCACCAGCACGTCAGAGCCCCCCAACTAGGCAGACCCCACCAGCCTGGCAAAACCCAGTTGCTTGGCAGAACCCAGTGATCTGGCCAAACCCAGTGATCTGGCAGAACCCCGTGATCTGGCCAAACCCCATTGTCTGGCCTGGTCCGGTTGTCTGGCCAAACCCACTGGCCTGGCAGAATCCACCTGGGTGGCAGACCCCACCTGGATGGCAGACTCCACCAGGCTGGCAAGGTCCTCCAGATTGGCAAGGCCCTCCTGATTGGCCACTACCCCCTGACTGGCCACTGCCACCCGACTGGCCGCTCCCCGCTGACTGGCCGCTCCCACCTGACTGGATCCCCACTGATTGGCCAGTTCCACCAGACTGGCAAAACCTGCGCCCCTCACCGAACCTGCGCCCCTCTCCTAATTCGCGTGCCTCACAGAACCTGGGTGCCTCACAGCCCCGAGATGTGGCCCTTCTTCAGGAAAGAGTAAGAACTGTAACTCCCCAGTTGCTTCTCCCCACCCACCCTCACTTCTTTTCTTTGTTGTATTTCTATCTATAATTCAATCAAGTGTTCTGTCAATATCTTATAACTTGAATGATTTCCTTTTTCCCTCTCAGGCTAATAAGCTAGTCAAGTACCTGATGCTTAAAGATTACACAAAGGTGCCCATCAAGCGCTCAGGTAGGCATTCAGTACCCTCTCCCAGAGATCTGCCCTTCCCCTCACCCCATTCTCTGTGGATATCTCTGTGCTTATATGTCCCCTCCCCTTCAATCCCCTCCTTCCATGGTTGAGTCTTCCTTTTTCACTTACTGTGCTCCCCTGGGCAGGGCTGGCAAAGATGTCACAGCTCTGTGGCCCCTGCTCAGCTCAGATGCTTCCTCCTCTCACCTACAGAAATGCTAAGGGATATCATCCGTGAATACACTGATGTGTATCCAGAAATCATTGAACGTGCATGCTTTGTCCTGGAGAAGGTGAGAAGGCAACCCTGAAGGACAGAATGATGGGGAAAGGTTTGCGAGGAGGGGCTTTGATAGATATTATGAGAAAGTCTTGGTTTAAAAGATTCATGGGATTCCTATTGGGAGTTTGATGCAGATCACAGGGAGTGAATGTGGGTATGCTTATGCTAGATTCTGTAATTTCATAGTCCGTTTTCTTGCCCCTGTAGAAATTTGGAATTCAACTGAAAGAAATTGACAAGGAAGAACACCTGTATATTCTCATCAGCACCCCTGAGTCCCTGGCTGGCATACTGGGAACGTAAGATGGGAAATTCTCAGTGGTGGTTTTTTTTCCTGGGAGTTTCAAGTAGATCAGGGTTCAGGATTCAGGGTCACATAGCAGGTCATGGGCAGAGTTGGGATAGAGTTGTCTCCTGGCTGAGGAATACTAGGAAAGCTGGATGGGTAAACGGCCCGGGGTGCCTGTGTAAATGGCTGCTGAAAATATATATATATATATTTTTTTACTTCTTTAGGACCAAAGACACACCAAAACTGGGTCTCCTTTTAGTGATTCTGGGTGTCATCTTCATGAATGGCAACCGTGCCAGTGAAGGTGAGTGGCCGGGCCAGCAGCTGGGGGTTGGCTACCGCCTGATTTCCATGTTCATTTTCCATCCCTTGTCTCCCCTTGCCTCCCATTGCAGCTGTCCTCTGGGAGGCACTACGCAAGATGGGACTGCGTCCTGGGTATGATTGGGCTCTCTCATCTCTTGCCTGTTATATGATTCTTTGGCAACAGAGGATGGTTCCAGGATTGCATCAACCTGGTAGTCTAAGGGAATTGGTTTGGGGAGGTACAGAGCCCAAAGATGTGACCTGGGTGGATGGGGAAATAGTCCTGGTCTCTTCCTCTTCTCTTATCTCTGACTTCTGTGCTGGAAAACTCTTTTCTTTCCTTTGGGCAATGTCACAGTCTCTAATTATGGATCTCTCCTTTTTTTTTTTTTTTTGCTTTCAGGGTAAGACATCCCCTCCTTGGAGATCTGAGGAAGCTTCTCACTTACGAATTTGTAAAACAAAAGTAAGTGATGCCTAAGCGGCTTTGTCTTGTCCTCATGAATTCTGTGTGCTGGTCAGCCTCAGAAAGCCCTTCCCATGCTGCTCATTTCTTATATTAACTGTACCTATGCATATGCACACATATATACTCAGGAGTATTTACTGAGTATATTCCTTGTGGCTAAATTTTCCTGCAGTATAGCTGTCTTGCAAGTGGAGCTTGTCCACCACGCCTACAGTAGATATTCCCAAGGCTGGGTTAGCAGAGGCTTTTCAATGGGCCTATCTGTGGTTCAGTAACAAGATTGTAAGAACCTGGAGTCAGAACTGTGGCAGAGGGGGTGAAAAAGTGTTGTCCTTTCTATGACTCTATATAAGTCATCCTCTAGTCCTAGATGACTGGTGTAGAAACACAGGAATTTGAAGGCTTGATTATTAGAGGGTAAATAATCTGTGTTTTGGAATGAGACTGGAGGAGTTGCTACCTGAAATCTGAGGTGTCAGAATCTCGGATTATTATGCATTGATGAACTCTGATTTTGGCTGGGTAGAAACAAAGGCCTTTCTCCTCTTTCTAAGGTACCTAGACTACAGACGAGTACCCAACAGCAACCCTCCTGAGTATGAGTTCCTCTGGGGCCTCCGATCCTACCATGAGACTAGCAAGATGAAAGTGCTACGATTCATTGCAGAGGTAATAGAGGAACAGCTCTAGACTTGATAGGTTAAGGGATGAAGTATGACTGGCTGGGAAAAGTCCAGAGCAGGAATGAGATCTTTCTTAGGTATTGCACATGGTAGGCGCCACATTATTGGTGGTATTTGTTGTTGTTACTATGTAAACAGTAGCACAAAGTAGGGTGCTAAGTATATAGTGGGTGCTTCATAAATATTAACTAATACTATCACGGGCTTTATTTTCTACTCCTCATCTCAGGTTCAGAAGAGAGACCCTCGTGACTGGACTGCACAGTTCATGGAGGCCGCAGATGAGGCCTTGGATGCTTTGGATGCTGCTGCAGCCGAGGCTGAGGCACGGGCTGAGGCGAGAACCCGCATGGGGATTGGAGATGAGGCCGTATCTGGGCCCTGGAGCTGGGATGACATTGAGTTTGAGCTGCTGACGTGGGATGAGGAAGGAGATTTTGGAGATCCCTGGTCCAGAATCCCATTTACCTTCTGGGCCAGATACCACCAGAATGCTCGCTCCAGATTTCCTCAGACCTTTGCCGGCCCCATTATTGGCCCTGGTGGTACAGCCAGTGCCAACTTTGCTGCCAACTTTGGTGCCATCGGTTTCTTCTGGGTTGAGTGAGATTTTGGGTAGGTATATCACTTTGGATTGGGCACTTAGGGTCACTGGGAGTTATAGAGTCCATGGGAATGTATTTATGTGCTCTAGCTGGGAGTTCTAGGAAACCCATGGTGATGAGATGAAGGAAGTATGGGGAAGCAGTATTTGTTATTTATATTCCTTACTACTTGGTATATGCATTGATTTTTAATTTTTTTTTCTTTTTTATGTTCACAGATATTGCTAATACGTTGCAACTGTCTTTCCCCTGAGTGAGGATGAAGCCTCAGAATCCTTCTAAACGCAGCTATCTAGAGAGCCACATCCTGTTGACTGAAAGTGGCATGCAGGAAAAATTTATTTGCTGTTCCTTGTCTATTGCTTACCCCCTCCCTTGTGTGCTGTCAAGTTTTGGTATCAGAAATAAACGTTGAAACTGCAAAGTAAATTAGATGTGTTCCCTGTTTTTTCTGGGTTTAATGAAAAATCACCATGTTTGTATGGGAGAAATGGGGCCTCAGTACTAGCCTGAAGGGCAGATCCGTTTTCTAGCTAATGGATAGGGAAACAAAAGAGTGATTGATGAACATGAATGTTAAAGAGGTCTAAAAATAGGTATGGTATTAAATATCACTTAAGTGAATCATGTGATAGATATGCTGCTAGATGTTTTGGAGTGACATTGAAAGATGAAATGAGAGAGGGTGTAGGTGGTCAGACAGTTGCATTTAAGAAGACAGAGGAGGTAGAACTCCAGGTAATAATAATAAAGTTCAGAGAGTGGGTAGTTGAAGGGAATGGAATATAGCTGTTCCTGGAGATAATGTTCTGGGGACTCAAGGGTGTTGGTTATATTACCCATGTGGAAAGTGAAATAACTCTTTGATGGGGGCAAGAATAGGAGCAGAGAACATGATGAACCAGGTGCCAAAGATTCCTGTGTGAGCAGAAAAGTCTCATACCTAATCACATTGCCTGTAAAGGAGTGGGCCCACTGATCCCCCCACCTCCATCCCCGCTGCTATCTCTGGAAATGCTGCCCAGGAATCTGCCTCTAGAAAGCGTTTGCAATTCCCTACCCCCACAGGAACAGGATCTCATCACAGAGACAACATCTTACGCATAGTGAAGGAGGCCTCACAATGGCTTCTCCCCTCCTCCAGGGAGAAAACGGAAATTATTGCTTATGTGTGCATGCTAAGTCACTTCAGTTGTGTCTGACTCTGACCCTACAGACTGTTGTCTGCCAGGCTCCTTTGTCCAAGGAATTCTTCAGGGAAGAATACTGGAGTGGGTTGTCATGCTCTCCTCCAGGGGGTCTTCCCAACCAGGGATTCAACCCTGGTCTCTTATCTCCTGCATTGGCTGGTGGGTTCTTTACCACTAGAACAACCTGGAAAGCCCCCTTTATTGCTTAGGGAACAAAAATTCAGAAAGTAAGACAAAGTTCCATGCAGAGCCAGTCAGCCTTTTGGCTGTTGTATGGGAATGGCTTGAACTGCTGGAGTCTTGCTGGAAGCAGAGTTCTCTTGCTGAGGATCAAGTTAGGCTGAGGTCATAACTTCCTCAAAGGCTTAGTGGAACCCACGCATGTGGGCAAGGTCAGATGTAGGAGCTCTTGGGACTGAAGAAAGCAAGAGCCAAGAGTTTAGCTTCCTGGGAAGGGCTCGGCAGTGGGCAAGGACAGTGTCCAAGGCTTCTTTCAGGTTCCTGGGTAATATCCATCCTCTGAGAGGAAGAACCCAGTGTTAGTTGGAAGGAGCCAGTAGTCTGGAGCCCCCACCCCTCCCTGCCTTTTGTCCTCACTGCCAGGCTTCCCTCAGCCAGGCCTGGGTCCTGACCACTTTCTTAGGCAAGCTTGGGGGAACTGTTGAATCCTGCCCCAGTCCCCTTTTACCAAGGCCACAGAAGCAGAGCCCAGAACCAAGGACACCTCCAACGCTAATTGAACCCCTTTGTAACGTTGCCAAAAGCCCCTGATCATCATTAACAAGCTTTCTGACTCCAACTTAGCCAAAGATGCCCACTCCAGTAAACACCTATAGCACCCCAACCAGTTACCTAATGCCAACCTTAAAGCAGGATTTTTTCTTTGACTTGAGGCTATAAAAATCGGCTATTAACTCATGAAAACTGTTGACTCTCTTTGGCTTGTCAGGAGTTGTCAGCCTGCTGCACTTGCAGTGCCCACTTTATCTCTGATCTTTGTTCTTGATAAACTTACTCCTATCTGTGGTACTCTGTATTTGGAAATTCTTTTCCAACTCATGGTTGGACTGGCCCAACATTTGGTGGACTGTACAGGGACTACTCTCAGGGAGCTCTACCCCACTCTCCTTTTCTCTCTTATTTTTTTCTCAAACCCTCTGTGAACAGGCGAGTGGCCGTGGAAGCAATTGAGGAACTCTGGTCAGGGTTACTCTCTGGCATGTTCCAAAGGCTCCACTGCCCACGCCCCAGTATCTGCCACCCAAGTGGATGCTGCTGCTGCTGCTAAGTCGTTTCAGTCATGTCCAACTCTCTGCGACCCCATAGACTGCAGCCCACCAGGCTCTGCCGTCCCTGGGATTCTCCAGGCAAGAACACTGGAATGGGTTGCCATTGCCTTCTCCAGTGCATGAAAGTGAAAAGTGAAAGTGAAGTCGCTCAGTCCTGTCTGACTCTTGGCGACCCCATGGACTGCAGCCTACCAGGCTCCTGCGTCCATGGTATTTTCCAGGCGAGAGTACTGGAGTGGGTTGCCATTGCCTTCTCTGCAAGTGGATGAGGGCTCTCGTTTTCTCTTTCTCCTCCTCCATTAAGCTGAGGACCAGGCCAATTAAAATTGTGTGGGTATGGGTCAGGCACTTAAAACCATTAGGGCACCTGCTGCTTGAAGACTCACATGACAGGATAAGGGGAATCACAGAACAGACCAGGCTATCAGAGCATCTGCCCTCAGCAAGACCACTTTGTGCGCTGTCTCAGGCACATATTGCTTCAAGCAAAACAGCCCACTCCCCAGGTCGCTGCCTTCCCAGCAGGGCTACAAGGCAGATTCCTCAGCCTGTCCTCTCTGCTACTTTCACTTTTCCTCCCTCTGTCCAGATTAATTTACAGGAGCCTAAAAGCAGCCTCTGAGTCATCCCAAAGAGTGCCGTCCACATTTCAGGGAATCGTCAAAAAGCATTCACAGTTGGTTCCAGGAAACTCTTTTCTGTTGTCACTGACCTTAGCCACCAGGTGTATTTTCGCAGTGTGTGCCTAGGCTTGGGCCTAACTGCATGGTTTTGTGCCACTCTGTCAAACACTCGGGTCACCTCTCACTGTCAGATGCGGTTGTTGGGACAGTTGTGCATTTGTGCCATTAGCCACATGTGGTGCCTTGTCACACGTGGAGGATTCACTGGGAAAGTTGGGATGGTTTTTGTGGCTAGTGAGCTCTCAATACTCGCATTCTAAGAATGGATTCATGGTACATGAATGGTACATCTTGAGAACCTCCCTTAGACTCACCTCTAGGCTGTATTCTCAGTAACTGGAAAAATTTGACCCTGGAAATCTTGAAAAAGCTCACATTCTTTTGCAACAAAACTTGGATCTGGTATAAATTGGGGAACCAAGAGGAATGGCCTCTTAATGGCACATTAAATTATAACACAATCCTCAACTTGATTTCTTTTGCCATTCCTTGTGCTAAAACCTTAATGGCACTTAGTCAGAATCTGTACTTGAGGGACTCATGCCACATATGTCTTTCTGTTGCCACCCCATCTCCTCAACTCCCTCTGTCTCTCCCTTTCCATCAGATCTCCTAACCCAGAACTTTTTCCTATAATCAAAAGCCTGGGGAAAACTCTTCTAACATTCTACAGAATCCCCTTCTAACTCCTATCTCCTGGGGCAGTAGAGGGTGGGGGGAGGAGAAGAAAACAGGAAAAGAACCTTCCCCTATTGCAAGTTCCCTTACTCCTTCAGATTCTTATCAAACTAAGACCCCTACCTCCCCAGATAAACAATTCTGGCTGGGAAAACAGTCTGCCTCTGTCATCAGAGTCAATCTGAACATGCTTTGGTTTAAAATTTTTAGCTATGAGACCATGACCACAGAAAAGAAAAGGACAATATAGCCAGAATATTGTTAGACTCTGGAGAAAACTGGTTAAAATGAATTTTTTTTGAAACTGCAAAACTGGTTCTTTTCACATGTGCAATTAGAAAAAGCTGGCTTGTTAAAATACTTTTTTGGAGCTCTGATCCTAATATAACAGAAACACCCCTGGGTAAAAGCCTGAAGTTAACTCTTACCATGTCCTTTAAAAAGCCTCTTGATGAAAGTGAAAGTGGAGAGTGAAAAAGTTGGCTTAAAGCTCAACATTCAGAAAACGAAGATCATGGCATCCTGTCCCATCACTTCATGGCAAATAGATGGGGAAACAGTGTCAGACTTTATTTTTCTGGGCTCCAAAATCACCACAGATGGTGACTGCAGCCATGAAATTAAAAGACGCTTACTCCTTAGAAGGAAAGTTATGACCAACCTAGATAGCATATTCAAAAGCAGAGACATTACTTTGCCAACAAAGGTCCGTCTAGTCAAGGTTATGGTTTTTCCTGTGGTCATGTATGGATGCGAGAGTTGGACTGTGAAGAAGGCTGAGCGCCGAAGAATTGATGCTTTTGAACTGTGGTGTTGGAAAAGACTCTTGAAGAGTCCCTTGGACTGCAAGGAGATCCAACCAGTCCATTCTGAAGGAGATCAGCCCTGGGATTTCTTTGGAAGGAATGATGCTAAAGCTGAAACTCCAATACTTTGGCCACCTCATGTGAAGAGTTGACTCATTGGAAAAGACTCTGATGCTGGGAGGGATTGGGGGCAAGAGGAGAAGGGGACGACAGAGGATGAGAGGGCTAGATGGCATCACTGACTAGATGGACATGAGTCTGAGTGAACTCCGGGAGTTGGTGATGGACAGGGAGGCCTGGTGTGCTGCAGTTCATGGGGTCGCAAAGAGTCATCGATGACTGAATGAGTGAACTGAACTGAACAGGGAATGGAATTACACTTTATTAAGTGAAATGGCAGTAAATGTGATTTTACAGGTGGTTGTTCTCTGTATGGGCAAATAAGTGATGAATCAGTTCACTTCAGTTCAGTTGCTCAGTCATGTCTGACTCTTCGCGACCCCAAGAATCGCAGCACGCCAGGCCTCCCTGTCCATCACCATCTCCTGGAGTTCACTCAAAGATCAGAGATCATTCTTCATATTTGAGAATGCACCCAAGCACTGCTTTTAGGACTCTTTTGTTCACTATGAGGGATACTCTAAAGGATTCTTGCCCACAGTAGTAAATGTAATCAAGATGGCAGAGTAGTAGGATGTGTGCTCATCTTCTCCTGTTTGAACTCCAAAATTAAAACTCACTGCTGTACAACCCAGAGAAGGAAATGGCAACGCACTCCAGTACTCTTGCCTGGAAACTCCCATGGATGCAGGAGCCTGGTAGGCTGCAGTCCTTGGGGTCGCCAAGGGTCGAACATGACTGAGTGACTTCACTTTCACTTTTCACTTTCATGCATTGGAGAAGGAAATGGAAACCCACTCCAGTGTTCTTGCCTGGAGAATCCCAGGGACGGGGGAACCTGGTGGGCTGCCGTCTATGAGGTCGGACACGACTGAAGCGACTTTGCAGCAGCAGCAGCAGCAGCAGCTGTACAACCATCAATAGGAGAATGTTGTGTTCCACCAAAAAACAATACCCCACGTCTAAGGGCAAAGGAGAACCCCCAGAAAGATGGTTGGAGGGGCAAAATCACATTTAGAATCAAGACCCATACCCGCCAGAGACGTTTGAGGGCTCAAACAAAACCTTGTGTGTACCAGGACCCAGAGACCCCACAGAGACTGAGCCAGACCTGCGTTTGAGTGTTTGAGTGTCTCTTGTGGAGGTATGGGTCATCAGTGGCCTGCTGCAGGGGCAGGGACTCTCTGTGCAGCAGACCTGTATCACACAGCTTGTTCCATATGCCCTCTTGGAGGAGGTCACCATTAAATCCACCATAGAGCCCCTGAGCAGATGGCTCACAAACTGTAGGACAATTATACCAAATAAATTCTCACACAGTTAAGAAAGTTCTAGGACCCACAGCAGATTTCCCAACCTGGGGATCTGGCAAAGGGACTGAGAACCCCCAGGTAATTTGACTTTGGAGGCCAGTGGGATTTGATTACAGAACTTACACAGGACTGTGGAAACAGACTCTTGGAGGACACAAACAAAACCTTGTGGACACCGGGACCCAGCAGAAAGGAGCAGTGACCCCACAAAAGACTGACCCAGACTTGCCAATGAGTGTCCAGGAGTCTCCGGTGGAGGTGTGGGTTGGCTGTGGCCTGCTTCAGGGTCAGGGGCACTGAGTGTGTCAGTGCGTGCATGGGACTTTTTGAAGGAGGTTGCCATTATCTTCATTACCTCCACCATAGTTTGGTCTCAGGTCAAGCAACAGCCCTGCCCATCAATGGAAAATTGGATTAAAGATTTGCTGAGCATGGCCCTGCCCATCAAAACAAGACCCAGTTCCCCCCACATCAGGAAGCTTCCATAAGCCCCTTATCCTTACCTGTCAGAGGGCAGACAGAATGAAATCCACAATCACAGAAAACTAATCAAACTGATCACATGGACCACAGTTCAGTTTAGTTACTCAGTCATGTCCGACTCTTTGCAACCCCATGAATCGCAGCATGCCAGGCCTCCCTGTCCATCACCAACTCCCGGAGTTCACTCAGACTCACGTCCATCGAGTCAGTGATGCCATCCAGCCATCTCATCCTCTGTCGTCCCCTTCTCCTCCTGCCCCCAATTCCTCCCAGCATCAGAGTCTTTCCCAATGAGTCAACTCTTCACACGCGGTGGCCAAAGTACTGAAGTTGCAGCTTTAGCATCATTCCTTCCAAAGAACAGCCAGGGCCGATCTCCTTCAGAATGGACTGGTTGGATCTCCTTGCAGTCCAAGGGACTCTCAAGAGTCTTCTCCAACACCACAGTTCAAAAGCATCAATTCTTCAGCACTCAGCTTTCTTCACAGTCCAACTCTCACATTCATACATGACCACTGGAAAAACCATAGCCTTGACTAGACGGACCTTTGTTGGCAAAGTAATGTCTCTGCTTTTGAATATGCTATCTAGTTTGGTCATAACTTTCCTTCCAAGGAGTATGCGTCTTTTAATTTCATGGCTGCAGTCACCATCTGCAGTGATTTTGGAGCCCCCCAAAATAAAGTCTGACACTGTTTCCACTGTTTCCTCATCTATTTCCCATGAAGTGATGGGACCAGATGCCATGATCTTCATTTTCTGAAAGTTGAGCTTTAAGCCAACTTTTTCACTCTCCTCTTTCACTTTCATCAAGAGGATCACAGCCTTGTTTAACTCAATGAAACTATGAGCCATGCCATGTAGAGCCACCCAAGACAGACAGGTAATGGTGGAGAGTTATAACAAAACGTTGTCCACTGGAGAAAGCAATGGCAAACCATTTCAGTATTCTTGCCTTGAGAACCCCATGAATAGTATGAAAAGGCAAAAAGATATGACACTGCAAGATAAACTCCCTAGGTTGGTAGGAGCCAAATATACTACAGGAGAAGAATGGAGAAATAACTCCAGAAAGAGTGAAGAGATGCAGCCAAAGCAAAAACAACTCCCAGTTTTGGTTGTGACTGGTGATGGGAGTAAAGTCCAATACTGTAAAGAACAGTATTGCATAGGAACATGGAATGCTAGGTCCATGATTCAAGGTAAATTAGAAGTGGTCAAACAGGAGATGGCAAATGTGAATATCAACATTTTAGTAATCAGTGAACTAAAATGGATTGGAATGGGTGAATTTAATTCAGATGACCATTATATCTACTCCCGTGGGCAAGAATCCCTTGGAAGAAATGGAGTAGCCCTCATACTCAACAAAAGAAAATGTAGTACTTGGGTGCTATCTCAAAAACGATAGAATGATCTCTGTTAGTTTCCAAGGCTGCACCTAAGGAAAGTTCTTAAATTCTTACCTATGACGTTTCTATAACTGCTAGCTATATTGTTTTCTATATTGCCTGTTTTACAGAATTGTCTCTCTCACATTACTAAATGTGTGACTGAGTTTCTAATGAAATGATGATGTATAGTTCCATATGAGATCAATGATTGTAATAATGTTACTCTATATATGGGATAAAGCAACAAGAGGGAATATTTTTCTAGACTATGAGACTACTAGTTAGACAGATATGGCCCAGGAGTTTTGCTACTTTCATAGTCCAGTAACAACATATTGCGTGACCTTTCAGAAAAATCTTCACCAGACCTGGGAATGGACTTTCACAGCACTATAGGACAAAATGGTCATAAAATACCCCCAGATCATGGTCAAATTAATGCCCATGAAGAGGCCCTGCCAACTGAAAACTGCCACTTGCTATGTGCCTCTGCATAGATTAAATTAGGAGCTGCTGCAACTGCTGACTTTGAACATCCCCTGAAAAGAGTTCATGGTAGAAATCAGGAATGAGGTACTCTGTGCTCTGGGAAAAACTGGCAGGACAGGCCTTCAGATAGTTAGATATTTTCAAGTAAAGGTTTTCATGAGCCCCAATTCTTGCATCTTCCACATACCCAGAGGAAAACTTACATCACAGGCCAATGTCTGGTCCTGACTCTCTTGACTGGCCCCCCTTTTCTAGGCCCCTTGGCAGCTTTTCTGCTTCTGTTAATCTTTGGGCCATGTATCTCTAACCTTCTTGTTGAGTTTGTTTCATCTAGAATGTGATAAATAAACCTCCAGTTGTTGCTACAACAAGGATAGCAGCCTGTTAGTACACAGACTGCATTGGAACAAGTCACTTTATCATTCCACAGACTCTCATTTCCCTCTGCAAATGCACCCTGGCAGAGAGCAGGCATTGGAACCCAGGACCCCACAATGCCTCTTTCCAGAAGGAAGAAGCCAGAGTGGTCTCTGCCCTTTTCTAATGACCTGGGTCCTCGTGACCTAAGATGAGGATAAGCAGGTAGACATGAGCAGGGTGTTAAGGGGCCAAAGATTTGGCACATTGATAAGAAGAGAGAAGAATGTAGAGTCTCGCCCAAGGCCACAGGTGTGAAGCCTTGTGCCAAGGCCACAGAAGCAGAGCCCAGAACCAAGGACACCTCCAAAGCTAACTGAGCCCCTTTGTAACATTGCCCAAAGCCCGTGATCCTCACCTAGAAGTTTCCTGACTCCAAATTAGGCAAAGATACCCACTCCAATAAACACCCTATAGTGCCCCAACCAATCACCTAATGCCAGCCTTTCAGCAGAAATTTTCTTTGTCTTGAGGCTGTAAAAATTGGCTATTAACTCACAAAAACTGTCCCTGGTCTGTCAGGAGTTGTCAGCCTGTTGCGCTCACAGTGCTCACTTTATCTCTGCTATTTGTTCTTGATAAATTCACTCCTATCTGCAGTATTCTATATCTGGAAATTCTTTTCCAACCTCTTTTAAGACTGCCACAACAGAACCTCACCCAGGCCTTTCAGGCAGGGTTGCTCTAGACCTGCATCTTATGGTACCTTGGGTCTGGACTGATGTCCTTACATTTTTTGGGTGCTGGTTATTCTACGTGTTGGTGGAAACACCCAAGCTCTGTTGGACTGGGGCTGCCTTTCTGCAGGGGATGGTGCTTTCACCACGTCCCAGCTTCAGCCACAGAGGCCCTCACCTACCCCAGGCTTCTCCCAATACTTGTTTACAGCACCCACGTTCAGGTAGATGGACTCTATTTTGCAGCCTCAGGAAAGAACAATGTGTCCATCCGTAAGCCACCCGGGTAAGCGCAGGTCTCCCCTGAGCTATCATTCCCTCTCCCCATCAACACCCACACCCCCAGCTCCAATTTGTGTGCAGATTATAGCTGACCTTTAGGGAGGGGAGCTATAGGGGCTTTTGACAATGTTATAAAACTTCTCTTTAGACCAGCTGTGTGATGTCTGGGGATGACACCAGGCCTAAGAAGCAGGCTCTTCCCTTAATAGTCTCAGAGTTCTTTGAGGCTCCCTTGCCCAGTTGTCAATGGAAAATGACAGATGAGAAGAGATGATCTCTTCCCCCCTCCTTAGCTCTTGTCTGTGAGACATAAACCTAATCTGTGTAATAAGGATGGAACTCTGTGCATCCTCCCAGCTGTGTTAGGTGCTGAAGTGCTGGAAGAATCTTGGGATCACTGCCTTTGGACAACTAATCCCAGGTAAATTATATTTCAAGAACTATGTGGTTACTGTAGCAAGGAGAGCAGCAGTGTGCAGATGGCTCTGAACTTTCTCCACCTCTGAGGGCACTTGGAGAACTTTTCGTCCTTCTCTTACCTCGCCCACACTCTCCTTTGGAAAATAAATATGTTTAAATGTGCAGCAGAAAGATCACTGACTTTGGTGTGAGATCTGAATTTGAATCCAGCTTTCACTTATTCTTAGTGTAATACTGGTCAAGATATTCAGTCTAGAGTCAGTTTTCCTACCTGTAATATAGAGGCAGAGAGCTTGGCTGGTGGTGGGCCATGCAGGCAGCAGGTTGGCCCCTGGTCAACCAGAAGCAGCAGTGAAGTCAGGGAGCTCTCCACTTCTGAATATCCTCCAACCTTGACTCCAGCCTTCCCCAGACCTCCCAGTGACTCCAGCAGGGCCTTTGCCCAGGCCCCCAGGTAGCATGCTGACTGACACCTGGTGGCTGGTGTAGGTTTACATGGTTAATGAAGACCAGCAGTGAGACAACCAAGACACCATACATGTCACCGAGCTATGTGGAGCAGCTGAGGGGCATGTCCCTGCTAGACAGTGCCTGACAAAACGTGGTCCACTGGAGAAGGGAATGGCAAAACACTTCAGTATTCTTGCCTTCAGAACCTCATCAACTCAATGAAAAGACAGAAAGTACGACACCAGAAGATGAGCCCCCCAGGTCAGTAGGCCTCCAATATGCTACTGGGGAAGAGCAAAGAAACAACTTCATAAAAAATGAAGAGGCTGGGCCAAAGAGGAAACTTGGCTCAGTTATAAATGTGTCTGGTGGTAAAAGTACAGTCCAGTGCTGTAAACAGGTTCTCATTGCATAGGAACCTGGAATGTTAGGTCCATGTATCAATGTAAATTGGAAGTGGTCAAGCAGGAGATTGCAAGAGTGAACATCAACATTTTAGGAATCAATGAACTAAAATGGACAGGAATTGGTGAATTTAATTCAGATGACCATTTTATCTACTACTGGGGGTGGGGGCAATAATGCCTTAGAAAAAATGGAGTAGCCATCAAAGTCAACAAAAGAGTTTGAAATGTAGTACTTGGGTGCAATCTCAAAAATGACAGAATGATCTCGGTTTGTTTCCAAGGCAAACCATTCAACATCAGAGTAATCTAAGACTATGCCACAACCACTAATGGTGAAGAAGCCAAAGTTGAATGATTCTATCAAGACCCACAAGATCTTCTAGAACTAACAGCCAAAAAAGATGTCCTTTTCATCAGAGGGGACTGGAATGCAAAGTAGGAAGTCAAGAGATACCTGGAGAAACAGGCAAGTTTAGCCTTGGAGTACAAAATGAAGCAGGGCAAAGGCTAACAGAGTTTTGCCAAGAGAACACACTGGTCATAGCAAACACCCTGTTCCAACAACCCAAGAACCCAAGAAATGACTCTACACAAGGACATTACCAAATGGTGAATACTGAAATCACACTGATTATGTTCTTTGCAGCCAAAGACAGAGAAGCTCTATACAGTCAGCAAAAACAAGAGCTGGAGCAGACTGGGGCAAAGATCACCAGCTCCTTATTATAAAACTCAGGCTCAAACTGAAGGAAGTAGGGAAAACCACTAGGTCATGCAGGTATGACCTAAATCACTTCCTTTACGATTATACAGTGGAAGTGATGAATAGATTCAAGGGATTGATCTGGTAAACAAAGTTCCTGAAGGACTAGGGATGGAGGTCCTAACATTGTAAAGAAGGCAGTGACCAAAACCATCTCCAAAACAGAAACACAAGAAGGAAAAGTGGTTGTCTGTGGAGGTATTACAAATAGCTGAGAAAAGAAGAGAAGTGAAAGGCAAAAGAGAAAGGGAGAGATATACCCAACTGAATGCAGAGTTCCAAAGACTAGCAAGAGAAGATGAGAAAGCCTTCTTAAGTGAATAATGCAAAGACATAGAGGAAAACAATAGAATGGGAAAGACCAGAGATCTCTTCAAGAACATTGGAGATACTAAGGGAAGAATTCATGCAAAGATGGGCACAATAAAGCACAGAAACGACAAGGATCTAACAGAAGCAGAAGAGATTGAGAAGAGGTGGTAAGAATACACAGAAGAACTATGGAAAAAAGATCTTAATGACCCAGATAACAGCTATGCTATGATCACACACCTAGAACCAGACATCCTGGAGTGTGAAGTCAAGTGGCCCTAGGAAGCATTACTACGAACAAAGCTAGTGGAGGTAATGGAATCCCAGCTGAACTATTTCAAATCCTAAAGGATGGTACTGTTAAAGTGTTGCACTCAATATGCCAGCAAATTTGGAAAACTCAGCAGTGGGCACAGGACTGGAAAGGTCAGTTTTCATTCCAATCCCAAAGAAAGACAATGCAAAGATTGTGCAAACTACCATACAATTGCACTCATTTCACATGCTTGCAAGATTATGTTCAAAATTCTTCAAGCTAGGCTTCAGCAGTATGTGAACTTTCAGATGTACAAGCTGGATTTAGAAAATGTAGAGACCAGAGATCAAATTGCCAACATCCCCTGGATCATATACAAAGCAAGGGAATTCCAAAAACTTCTGCTTCATTGACTATGCTAAAGCCTTTGACTGTGTTAGTTCAGTTCAGTCACTCAGAGATGTCCAACTCTTTGTGACCCCATGGACTGCAGCACAGCAGGCTTCCCTGCCCATCACTAACTCCTGGAGCTTGCTCAAACTCATGTCCATTGAGTCAGTGATGCCATCTAACCATCTCATCCTCTGTTGTCCCCTTCTCCTCCTGCCCTCAATCTTTCCCAGCATCAGGGTCTTTCCCAATGAGTCAGCTCTTCCCATCAGTTGGTCAAAGCACAGGAGCTTCAGCTTCAGCACCAGTCCTTCCAGTGAATATCCAGGACTAATTTCCTTTTGGATTGACTGGTAGGATCTCCTTGCAGAACAAGAGACTCTCAAGAGTCTTCTCCAACACCACACTTCAAAAGCATCAGTTCTTCAGAACTCAGCTTTCTTTATGGTCCAAACCTCACATCCATACATGACTACCAGAAAAACCATATCTTTGACTAGATGGGCCTTTGTTGGCAAAGTAATGCCTCTGCTTTTTAATATGCTGTCTAGGTTGGTCATAGCTTTTCTTCCAAAGAGCAAGCATCTTTTAATTTCATGGCTGCAGTCACCACCTGCAGTGATTTTGGAGCTCCCCAAAATAAAGTCTCTCACTGTTTTCATTTTTTCCCCATCTATTTTCCATGAATTAATGGGTCAGTTTTCATTGCAATCCCAAAGAAAGGCAATGCCATGCTCAAACTAACACACAATTGCACTCATCTCACACGTTAGTAAAGTAATGCTCAAAATTCTCCAAACCAGGCTTCAGCAATACATGAACCCTGAAATTCTAGATGTTCAAGCTGGTTTTAGAAAAGGCAGAGGAACCAGAGATCAAATTGCCAACATCCATTGGATCATTGAAAAAGCAAGAGAGTTTCAGAAAATCATCTATTTCTGCTTTATTAACTATGCCAAAGCCTTTGACTGTGTGGATCACAATAAACTGTGGAAAATTCTGAAGGAGATGGGAATACCAGACCACCTGACCTGCCTCTTGAGAAACCTGTATGCAGATCAGGAAGCAAAGGTTAAAATTGTACATGGAACAACAGACTGGTTCCAAATAGGAAAAGGAGTACATCAAGGTTGTATATTGTCACCCTGCTTATTAAACTTATATGCAGAGTACATCATGAGAAATGCTGGGCTGCAGGAAGCACAAGCTGGAATCAAGATTGCCAGGAGAAATATCAATAACCTCAGATATGCAGATGACACCACTTTTAAGGCAGAAAGTTCTTCTTCTTTAGTAAGTTCTTTTTACTAAAGAGCCTCTTGATGAAAGTGAAAGAGGAGAGTGAAAAAGTTGGCCTAAAGCTCAACATTCAGAAAACTAAGATCATGGTATCTGGTCCCATCACTTCATGGCAACTAGATGGGGAAACAGTGGAAACAGTGGCTGACTTTATTTTGGGGGGCTCCAAAATCACTACAGATGGTGATTGCAGCCATGAAATTAAAAGACGCTTACTCCTTGGAAGGAAAGTTATGACCAACCTAGACAGCATATTCAAAAACAGAGACATTACTTTGTCAACAAAGGTCCATCTAGTCAAGGCTATGGTTTTTCCAGTAGTCATGTATGGATGTGAGAGTTGGACTATAAAGAGGGCTGAGCACAGAAGAATTGCTGCTTTTGAACTATGGTGTTGGAGAAAACTCTTGAGTGTCTCTTGGACCAGTTCATCCTAAAGGAAATCAGTCCTGGGTGTTCACTGGAAGGACTGATGTTGAAGCTGAAACTCCAGTACTTTGGCCACCTGATGTGAAGAGCTGACTCATTTGAAAAGACCCTGATGCTGGGAAAAATTGAGGGCAGGAGGAGAAGGGACGACAGAGGATGAGATGGTTGGATAGCATCACCGACTCAATGGACATGGGTTTGGGCAAACTCTGGCAGTTTGTGATGGATAGGGAAGCCTGGCATGCTGCGGTTCATGGGGTCCCAAAGAGTCAGACACGACTGAGTGACTGAACTGAACTGAAATGAATGAGACTGGATGCCATAATCTTGAGTTTTTTGAATGTTGAGTTTTAAGCCAACTTTTTCACTCTCCTCTTTCACTTTCATCAAGAGGCTCTTTAGTTCCTCTTCAGTTTCTGCCATAAGGGTGGTGTCGTCTGTCATCTGCATATCTGAGGGTATTGATATTTCTCCCTGCAATCTTGATTCCAGGTGTGCTTCATCCAGCCTGGCATTTTACATGATGTACACTGCATATAAGTTAAATAAGCAGGATGACAGTATACAGTATTGACGTATTCCTTTCCCAATTGGAAACCTGTCCGTTGTTCCATGTCTGGTTCTAACTGTTGCTTCTTTACATGCATACAGATTTCTCATCACAACAAACTATGGAAAATTCTTAAAGAGATGGCAATACCAGATCCCCTTACCTGCCTCCTGAGAAACCTGTATGCAGATCAATGAAGCAACTGTTAGAATAGGACATGGAGCAACAGACTGGTTCAAAATTGGGACAGGAGTATATCAAAGCTGTATATTTTCACTCTGCTTATTTGAGTTATATGCAGAATATATGGTGCAAAATGCCAGGCTGGGTGAATCACAACCTGGAATCAAGACTTCCAAGAGAAATCTCAAGAACCTCAGATATGCAGATGATACCACTTTATTGGCAGACAGCAAAGAGGAAGTAAAGAGCGTCAAAATGAGGGTGAAAAAGGAGCATCATAGCACCCAGTTCCCTCAAAAAACGAAGTCTTGGTACCCGGTTCCAACACTTCATGCAAATAAAAGGGGGAAAAATTGGAAACATTGACAAGTTTTATACTCTTGGGCTCTGAAATCACTGTGGATGATGACTGCAACCACGAAATTAGAAGATATTTGCTCCTTGGAGAAAGAGCTATGACAAACTTGGTGTATTGAAAAGCAGAGACATCACTTTGCCAACAAAGGCCTGTATAGTCAAAGCTATGGTTTTTCTGGTAGTCATGTATAGATGTGAGAGTTGGACAATAAAGAGGGCTGAGGACCCAAAAATTGATGCTTTCAAACTGTGATGCTGGTGAAGACTCTTGACAGTCCCTTGGATAGCAAGGAGGTCAAACCTGTCAATTCTAAAGGAAATCCACCCTGAATATTCATTGGAAGGACTGATACTGAAACTGAAGGTCTAATACTTTGGCCACCTGATGTGAAGAACTGACTCATAGAAAAAGACCCTGATGCTGGGAAAGATGGAGAGCAAGAAGAGAAGGGGGTGACAGAGGATGAGATGGTTGTCTGGCATCACTGACTCAATGACATGAGTTTGAGCAAACTCCTGGAGATAGCAAAGGACAGGGAAACTTGGTTTGCTGCAGTTCATGGGGTCGAATGAGTAGGACATGGCTTAATGACTAAACAAAACATTGTGATTACTGCAAGATCATATGTGTGGAAGGCCACAAGGTAGTTCTTGGGATACTGAAGTAAGAGGAAGGTGGTGCCATTGAGACCTGGAGCTGGCAGAGGAGGCCCAATGCCTGTGGAAGCCCCTTTGGCTCCAACTCTGGATTTCACCCTAATCCTGGCTTCCGTATACCATCTGCCCTGTTCACACCTCAGAAGAGATTCAGTACTTTCCCTTCTCTGCTCACAAAATTCTGGTGCAATTTGGATAGCTGACAAAATCCAAATAAGGTCTATTAATATCAATGTTACTGGTCTGGGTTTGATTATTGTACTGTTTTCTATAAGAGAATGTCTGCAACTTACTCTCAAAATATTTTAAAATTTATGTCCTCGTGTGTGTGTGTGTGTGTGTGTAGAGAGTGAGAGATAGAGGGAGGATAATACAAATATAGTAAAATATTAACATTGAGGACCTAGGCTAACTGTATATGGTAATTCTTTTCATTATTCTTGCAACTCTTTTGTAAGTCTTAAATTATATAAAATAAAAATTTAAAAAAATTTTTTATTTTAACAAATATTACTCAAGTTCATTTATCCAACATCCATACACACTTCTTTCCATTGCACTCTTTGAGGTTATATATGGCCTTAGGAACATGATTTCCCTGTTCAAAGGCTGATAGCCAACTTGTCAACACTATACTGAATTCCTAGTATATACTAATCTCAAGGACCAGTCAGTCAAGTACTGAGGGCATATGTTAATTAATTTGAACCCATTATATCATGGAAGAGTTAGTTAGCTTTATAATTTCTCTGCAATAAGTGAGTATTCTAGACATGGACTTACCTTCACTGCCTGCAGTACTTCTGTCAATACCACCATCTGTGATTTCACAGAACATTTCATCCATATTACAGAAACTTCATCCATGTGAAATTTCATGAAGAATTGCTTCTGATCAAGGGATTATTTTAAACCCAAACAGTGTGGTGATTGGTTTATACCTGTGGAATTCACTGCTTTTATCATGTACTCCATCACTCAGAAATAAAAAAAAAATGTCCTTATCCAATAGAATAATGACTGTATTGAAGAAAGTTATGCCACAAGTTGAGAGACAACACGTTTTGTGTTAGAGGTGCTGCCCTACAATATAATGCTATATGTCTTGAAAGTGAAAGTGAAGTCGCTCAGTTGTGTCCGACTCTTTGCGATCCCATGGACTGTAGTCTACCAGGCTTCTCTGTCCATGGGATTTTCCAGGCAAGAGTACTGGAGTGGGTTGCCACTTCCTTCTCCAGGGGATCCTTCTGACCCAGGGATCAAACCCAGGTCTCCTGCATTGCAGTCAGATGCTTTACCCTCTGAGCCACCAGGGAATACTACATATGTCTTGAAGTAGCCACAAATATATATGAGGTCATCTAGTGGCTCAGTCGGAGAAGGCAATGGCAACCCACTCCAGTACTCTTGCCTGGAAAATCCCATGGATGGAGGAGCCTTGTGGGCTGCAGTCCATGGGGTTGAGAAGAATCGGACACGACTGAGGGACTTCACTTTCACTTTTCACTTTCCTGCATTGGAGAAGGCAATGGCACCCCACTCCAGTACTCCTGCCTGGAAAATCCCATGGATGGAGGAGCCTTGTGGGCTGTAGTCCATGGGATCGCTAAGAGTCTGACACGACTGAGCGACTACACATTCACTTTTCACTTTCCTGCATTGGAGAAGGAAATGGCAACCCACTCCAGTGTTCTTGCCTGGAGAATCCCAGGGACAGAGGAGCCTGGTGGGCTGCTGCCTATGGGGTCGCACTGAGTCGGACACGACTGAAGCGACTTAGCAGCAGCAGCAGTGGCTCAGTGGCAAAGTATCCACCTGCAACGCAGGAGACGAAGATGTGGATTTGATCTCTGAGTCAGGAAGATCCCCTGGAGGAGGAAATAGCAACCCATTCCAGTATTCTTGCCTGGAGAATTCCTTGGACAGAGGAGCCTGGTGGGCTACACTCCATGGGGTAGCAAAGAGTCAGACAGGACTGAGCACGCATGCAGGCGATCAACAACCAGAATTCCTATGTCTAAGAATGGAAGAATGGAAGTTAGAGTTGCTCCTAAAGACCTAGTCACAAAATGTTTTTGTTCCCTGAAACTTTGGACTCTACTGGGTTAGAAGTTTTTAGTATCTAAGGAAGGCATAGTCCTATCAGATTACTCAACAATGTCTCCATTGATTTGGAAGTTTAGATGGCCACCTGGTGATTTTGGAATCTCCGTGCCAGTAGACAAATAGGCAAAAATTGGGTCTTTTGAACTGGCTAGATGACAGATTTCTTTTTTCTTTTCAGAGTGTTAGGATTTTATTTAAAATAAGAGGTTTAGAGTTCCCTGTAGAAAGTAAAGGAAAAGGTTCCCCTTCCTTCTTTTTTCATGTACTTTAGAAACCCTAAAGTTGTTAGTAATTTCTTTACGTTTCTTTGAAATGTAAATAAATCCTTTCACGAACTAGATAGGTCTTTTGTCAGCTTTACAACCCAGAAATGCCTTTCTCAAAGACTGGAACCCATCTCTTTAAAATGCAAATGTCAAGGCAGATACCCCTAACTCCCATTTTCTGGGAAGTCGGGGTAGGAGTCTAACATCTGTGGGTACCGGATCCAAGCTGTACAGCTACCTTCAGTCATAAAGAGATTAGAAGTTTGTTTTACCTCTATATAAAATCAATTAGCTAACCTATATTATCACCCCAATTACTGGGTAAAATTAGTGACAAATGGTGTTGTCAAGTGCTAAGATGACTGATTTCAATCTTCAAGGGGAAGTAAGGTTGATCCTACATAATGGGGGCAGAAAGAAGTGTGTCTGGAGACCAGGAGATCTTCTAGGGTAACTTATCATGTCCCAACATGGTTAAAGTTATTACACAACTACTGCAGCCCCATAGAGACAAGGCTACCAATCTCTCAGACTCCACATAAACAAATGTTTGAATTGTTCTTCTAGATCTAGAAGCCATCCAACTGAAATGCTCACGGGACAAAAGGAAACAGGACATGAAGAGTAAAGAAAGAAAGTTTATATCAACTTTGACCTTGCAACAAGTTTTAGAAATGAAGACTGCAATAGTTAACCATATTTGATTCTTCACAACAATATGCATATAAGTATATATTTTTAGCGTGCCCCTTTATCATTCACTTTTAGCTACTATTTTATGTATGATGAGGGTTTCCCTGGTGACTCAGATGATAAAGAATCTTTCTGCGATGCAGGAGATCCAGGTTCAATCCCAGTTCAACAATATCCCCTGGAGAAGGAAATGGTAACCCATTCCAGTATTCTTGCCTGGGGAATTCCATGGACAGAGGAGCCTCGTGGGCTGCAGTCCATGGGGTCACAAAGAGTCAGACATAGCTGAGTGACTAACACTTATACATGATGAGTTAGTGGTAGATTTATTTTGTATTTATCCATTTTATTACAGAATATTGATTCAATATTTGTATTGAACCAGAAGAAGAATTGATGCCATCTGAAGATCCTGAACTTGGACCTGGATACTATGATTGGTAACACTTCAGGTTTGGCTCCCTTTGGGGATGAGCAAATACATTTCTGCTTGTATGAAGGATAGTTTCATGTTGTCATTTTCCCAGCATATGAGATGGCAAAAGTGTGTGTATATATTGGACGAATGGACTGTAAGGAATATCTGTCTTGTTGGTATCCATTCATTTTCTTAGTGGCGCTCAATTTCCTTTCAGAATAGTATAGTTCTTCCATTTTTGTAGTAGACAAAACTACGGTAGTTAGGGTTCTAGGATGAATCACAAGATCCCCACCGCTGGTGTACATACAGCTTCTCACAGCTATTCAATAAAGCACCAATCTAGACACTGCCGTGAAGAGATTTTCCACATGTAATAAAGGTCCCAAATCAGTTGACCTTAAATTGGGAAGATCATCCTGGATGGGCCTGCACTAATTAGATGAGGTCTTAGGGGGACCTGTACTCTTCCTGTTAAGAGATATTTGAAGAGTGAGAAGGATTTAGTGCATGGAACTTACCCATTCCTGGATTTGAAAATTTGAGGGGCTATATGGCAAAGAATATGGGTGGCTTCTATGAACTAAATGAAGCCTTCAGTTGATAGTCAGGAAAGAAACAAGGACCGCAGACCAACAACTACAAAGACAGGAGTTCTGCCAATAGTCTGAATGTACATGGAATTGAATTCTTCCCCCAGAGGCACCATAAAGGAATGTGGACCTACTAATACTTTGATTTCAGGCTTGCCTGAACAGAGAACCCAGTCAAGTTGTGCCTAGACTTCTGACCTACAATTACTATGAGATAATAAATGGATGTTATTTTCAACTCAAATTGTAGTCAGTTGTTTTTCATTAATAGAAAACATACATAGTCTTTGTAGGATGACGTGTTCAGATATGTGCCTCATCCTATTGAAATGTCATAAGCCAAATTCTTCCTCTCCCTGTCCTGCTATTGTAAAGGGGCAGGCATGCAACCTACTCTGCTCAATCACATGCCTTTCCTTTGGACTTTGAAGCTTAACTTATTGACCCAAGAGTGAAAAGATGGTTTATGTGATTTTTATCCCCAGAGCAGCATCCTGATCAGACTATTCCTGTTTTTCTGCTTTGTGCTCCCTATCCAGTTCTCAGATTCCTTTTTCCAGTCTTCCTCCAGTTCTGTGAGTCTCTGACATCTTTCTAATAAAGTCAACTTCCTATTGCTTATGACCAATAACGTGCTGGGGCCAGCTTTCCCCTATGTGTACTTCATCCTGTCTTTACATTCAGTGAAACTGGTAACTTGAAATTGGTCATGGTGGAATTATGTACTCTATGAAAAGTGGCAAGGATTACCATTCAGGGACACTTTTTGTTACATTGGGAGAACCAGTTGTTAACCATTACCAGCATATCATGCTTATAATAAAAATCTTAGATGGTGAAATGTGTGAGAGCATGGAAAAGGGCTGCAATACTGTGAGCTTTGGAGGGCAGAGATAGTAGGATGTTGTAGAAAGAACTTAGATTTTGCCATCAGAGAGCCCTAGCCTCTAATTCTGCTTCCACCTATGGTGTGATTTGAGGCAAGTATTTTCTCCTTTCTGTGTTTTAGTTTACTCATCTATGAAAGTATATGACAAAGGCCATCTATGGCAAACCCACAGCAAACACCATTCTCAATGGTGAAAAAAATGAAAGTACTTCCTCTAAGGTCAGGAATAAAACAAGGATGTACACTCTTGCCACTTATTATTTGCTTCTTTGCTTTCTTTTCTTTTTTTAAAATTTATTTTTTGATTGGAAGAAAATTGCTTTATAATAATGTGATAGTTTCTGCTGTGAAAGTGAAGTGAAAGTCACTCACTCATGTCCAACTTTTTGCAACCCCATGGACTACACAGTCCTTGGAATTCTCTAGGCCAGAATACTGGAGTGGGTAGTGTTTCCCTTCTCCACGGGATCTTCCCAACCCAGGGACTGAAGCCAGGTCTCGCACATTGCAGGTGGATTCTTTAGCAACTGAGCTATCAGGGAAGCCCGTAAGACACTGCAAATTAGCCATAATTATACATATATCAAATTGCCAACATCTTCTGGATCATCAAAAAAGCAAGAGAGTTCCAGAAAAACATCTATTTCTGCTTTATTGACTATGCCAAAGCCTTTGACTGTGTGGATCACAATAAACTGTGGAAAATTCTGAAAGAGATGGGAATACCAGACCACCTGACCTGCCTCTTGAGAAACCTGTATGTAGGTCAAGAAGCAACAGTTAGAACTGGACATAGAACAACAGACTGGTTCCAAATAGGAAAAGGAGTATGTCAAGGCTATATATTGTCACCCTGCTTATTTAACTTATATGCAGAGTACATCATGAGAAACGCTGGGCTGGAAGAAACGCAAGCTGGAATCAAGATTGCCGGGAGAAATATCAATAACCTCAGATATGCAGATGACACCACCCTTATGGCAGAAAGTGAAGAGGAACTAAAAAGGCTCTTGATGACGGTGAAAGAGGGGAGTGAAAAAGTTGGCTTAAAGTTCAACATCCAGAAAACAAAGATCATGGCATCTGGTCCTATCACTTCATGGGAAATAGATGGGGAAACAGTGGAAACAGTGTCAGACTTTATTTTTTTTGGGCTCCAAAATCACTGCAGATGGTGACTGCAGCCATGAAATTAAAAGACGCTTACTCCTTGGGAGGAAAGTTATGACCAACCTAGATAGCATATTCAAAAGCAGAGACACTACTTTGCTAACAAAGGTCTGTCTAGTCAAGGCTATGGTTTTTCCTGTGGTCATGTGTGGATGTGAGAGTTGGACTGTGAAGAAAGCTGAGCGCCGAAGAATTGATGCTTTTGAACTGTGGTGTTGGAGAAGACTCTTGAGAGTCCCTTGGACTGCAAGGAGATCCAACCAGTCCATTCTGAAGGAGATCAGTCCTGGGTGTTCTTTGGAGGGAATGATGCTAAAGCTGAAACTCCAGTACTTTGGCCACCTCATGTGAAGAGTTGATTCATTGGAAAAGATTCTGATGCTGGGAGGGATTGGGGGCAGGAGGAGAAGGGGACAACAGAGGATGAGATGGCTGGATGGCATCACCGACTTGATGGACATGAGTTTGAGTGAACTCCAGGAGTTGGTGATGGACAGGGAGGCCTGGCGTGCTGCAATTCATGGGATTGCAAAGAGTCAGACACAACTTGAGCGACTGAACTGAACTGAACTGATACATATGTCACCCCTCTCTTGAGCCTCCTTCTGCTCCCCCATTCCTATCCCTTTAGATCATGACAGAGCTTATGCATGGGCTCCCTGTGTTAAACAGCCACTTCTCACCAGCTCTCTGTTTCACACAAGGTAGTGTATATATGTTGATGCTACTTTCTCCACTCATCCCACTCTGTCCTTCCCCCACTGTGTCCAGAAGTCCCTTCTCTATATCTGCCTGTCCATTCCTTCCTGGCAAATAGGTTCATCAGTACCATATTTTTAGATTCCATATATATGTGTTAATATACTATATTTTTCTCTTTTACTCACTTCATTCTGTATAAAAGGCTCTAGGTTCATCCACCTCACTAGA
This sequence comes from Bos mutus, assembly GCF_027580195.1. Classification (NCBI taxonomy): domain Eukaryota; kingdom Metazoa; phylum Chordata; class Mammalia; order Artiodactyla; family Bovidae; genus Bos; species Bos mutus. The sequence goes on along the minus strand of NC_091646.1, from coordinate 76,660,889 downwards.
ACTGACACGAATGTATTCTTTTTTTAATGGCTGAGTAACCTTCCATTGTAATATGTACCACTCCTTCTGTATTCATTTGTCAATGGACGATGGCTTCCACGTCCTCAGTTCAGTTCAGTTGCTCTGTCATGTCCGACTCTTTGCGACCCCATGAATTGCAGCACGCCAGAACTCCTTGTCCATCACCAACTCCCGGAGTTCACTCAGACTCATGTCCATCGTGTCAGTGATGCCATCCAGCCATCTCATCCTCTCTCGTCCCCTTCTCCTCCTGCCCCCAATCCCTCCCAGCATCAGAGTCTTTTCCAATGAGTCAACTGTTCGCATGAGGTGGCCAAAGTACTGGAGTTTCAGCTTTAGCATCATTCCTTCCAAAGAAATCCCAGGGCTGATCTCCTTCAGAATGGACTGGTTGGATCTCCTTGCAGTCCAAGGGATTCTCAAGAGTCTTCTCCAACACCACAGTTCAAAAGCATCAATTCTTCGGCACTCAGCCTTCTTCACAGTCCAACTCTCACATCCACACATGACCACAGGAAAAACCATAGCCTTGACTAGACGGACCTTTGTTGGCAAAGTAATGTCTCTGCTTTTGAATATGCTACCTAGGTTGGTCATAACTTTCTTTCCAAGGAGTAAGCGGCTTCCATGCCCTAGCTATTGATAATAGTGGTGCTATAAACATTGGGGTACATGTGTCTTTTTCAATTATGGTTTTCTCAGGGTATATCCCCAGTAGTGGGATTGCTGTGTCATATGGGAGTTTTATTCCTAGTTTCATAAGGAGTCTCCATACTGTTCTCCATAGTGATGGTATAAATTTACATTCCCACCAACAGTGCAAGAAGGCTCTCTTTTCTCCACATCCTCTCTACCATTTATTGTTTGTAGATTTTTTGATGATGGCTATTCTGACCAGTTTTGATTAGCATTTCTCTAATAATTAGTGATATTGAGCACCTTTTTATGTGTTTATTAGCCATCTGTATATCTGCTTTGGAGAAAGATCTGTTTAGGCTTTCTGCCCATTTTTTGATTGGGCTGTTTGTTTTTCTGATATTGACCTATATCAGCTGCTTACATATTTTGGAGATGAATTCTTTGTCAGTTGTTTCACATGCAATTATTTTCTCCCATTCTGAAGGTTGTCTTTTAATCTTGTTTACTTTGCTGTGCAAAAACATTTAAGTTTCATTAGGTCCCATTTCTTTATTTTTATTTCCGCTATCCTAGGAGATCACTCAAAGAGGATCTTGTGGTCATTTATGTCAAAGAATGTACTGTCTATGATTTCCTCTAAGAACTTTATAGTTTCTGGCCTTAAATATTTAATGCATTTGAGTTATTTTCATGTATGGTGTTAGAAAGTGTTCTAGTTTCATTCTTTTACATGTAGCTGTCCAATTTTCCCAGTACCACTTATTGATGAGGCTATCTTTTCTCACTGTATATTCTTGCCTACTTTGTCAAAGATAAGATTCCCATCGGTGCATGGGTTTATGTCTGGGCTTTCTATCTTGTTCAGTTGGTCTATATTTCTGTTTTTGTGCCAATCCCACACTGTTTTTAATGACTGTAGCTTTGTAGTATAGTCTGAAGTCACAAAGGTTAATTCTTCCAGTTCTGTTTCTCTTTGTCAAGATTACTTTGGCTATTCAAGGTCTTTTGTGTTTCCATACAAATTGTTAAATTTTTTGCTCTAGTTCTGTGAAAAATCCTATTGTTATTTTGATAGGGATTGCATTGAATCTGTAGATTGCTTTGGGGGTGTGTGTATGTTAGTCATTCAGTCATGTCTGACTCTTTGGAATCCATGGACTGTAGCCTGCCAGGCTCCTCTGTCCATGGAATTCTCAAAGCAAGAATACTGGAGTGGGTAAGAATTCCCTAACCAGGGGATCTTCCCGACCCAGGGATTGAACTTGGGTCTTCCGCATTACAAGCAGATTCTTTACCCTCTGAGTCACCAGAGAAGCACAGATTCCCTTGGGTTGTTGTTCACTTGCTCAGTTGTGTCTGATTCTTTGTGACCTCATGGACTGCAGCACACCAGGCTGCCTTGTCCTTCACCATCTCCCGGAGCTTGCTCAAACTCATGTCCATTAAGTCAGTTATGCCATCCAAAAATCTCATTCTCTGTCATCCCTTTACCTCCTGCCTTCAATCTTTTCCAGCATCAGAGTCTTTTCTAATGAGTTGGCTCTTGGCATCAGGTGGCCAAAGTTTTGGAGCTTCAGTTTCAGAATCAATCTGTCCAATGAATACTTAGGATTGATTTCCTTTAGGATTGACTGGTTTGATCTCCTTGCAGTCCAAGGGATTCTCAAGAGTCTTCTCCAAAACCACAGTTCAAAAGCATCAATTCTTTAGCATTCAGCTTTCTTTATGGTCCAACTCTCACATCCATATATGACTACTGGAAAAACCGTAGCTTTGACTAGGCGGACCTTTGTTTGCAAAGTAATGTCTGCTTTTTAATATGCTGTCTAGGTTGATCATAGCTTTTCTTCCAAGGAACAAGCATCTTTTAACTTCAGGGCTGCAGCCACAATCTGCAGTGATTTTGGAGCCCAAGAAAATAAAGTCTGTCATGGTTTCCATTGTTTCCTCATCTGTTTCCCATGAAGTGATGGGATCGGATGCAATGATCTTAGTTTTTTGAACGTTGAGTTTTAAGCCAGCTTTTTCACTCTCCTTTTCACTTTCCTCAAGAGGCTCTTTAGTTCCTCTTCACTGTCTGCCATAAGGTTGATGTCATTTGCGTATCTGAGATTTTTGACATTTCTCCCAGCAATCTTGATTCCAGCTTGTGCTTCATCCAGCCCAGCATTTTGTATGATATACTCTGCATGTAAGTTAAATAAGCAAGGTGAAAATATACAGCATTGATGTACTCCTTTCCTGATTTGGAAGCAGTCCATAGTTCCATGTCTGATTCTAACTGTTGCTTCTTGACCTGCATACAGGTTTTTCAGGAGGCAGGTAAGGAGGTCTGGTATTCCCATCTCTTTAAGAATTTTCCACAGTTTGTTGTGATCCATACAAAGGCTTTGGCTTAGTCAATGAAGCAGAAGTAGATGTTTTTTTCTGAAATTCTCTTGCTTTTTCAATGATCCAGTGGCTGTTGGCAATTTGATCTCTGGTTCCTCTGCCTTTTCTAAATCCAGCTTGAATGTCTGGAAGTTCACAGTTCATGTATTGTTGAAGCCTAGCTTGGAGAATTTTGCGCATTACTTTGCTAGCATGTGAAATCAGTGCAATTGTATGGTAGTTTGAATATTCTTTGGCATTGCCTTTCTTGGAGGCTTGAATGAAAACATCTTTTTCAGTCCTGCGGCCACAGCTGAGTTTTCCAAATTTGCTGATGTATCGAGTAGAGCACTTTGACAGCATCACCTTTTAGTATTTGAAATAGCTCAACCGGAATCCCATCACCTCCACTAGCTTTGTTCATAGTGATGCTTCCTAAGGCCCACTTGACTTCGCATTCCAGGATGTCTGGCTCTAGGTGAGTGATCACACCATCATGGTTATCTGGGTCATGAAGATCATTTTTGGTACAGTTCTTCCATTATTCTTGCCACCTCTTCTTAATATCTTCTGCTTCTGTTAGGTCCATACTATTTCTGTCCTTTATTTTGCCCATCTTTGCATGAAATTTTCCCTTAGCATCTCTTAATTTTCTTGAAGAGATCTCTAGTCTTTCCCATTCTATTGTCTTCCTCTATTTCTGCATTGTTCACTTAGGTAGGCTTTCTTATCTCTCCTTGCTATTTGGAACTCTGCATTCAGATGTGTATATCTTTCCTTTTTTCTTTGCCTTTCACTTCTCTTCTTTTCTCAGCTATTTTGTAAGGTCTCCTCAGACAACCATTTGCCTTCTTATACCTTTTTTTTTTTCCCTTGGAAATGGTTTTGATCACCACCTCCTGTACAATGTTACAAGCCTCCATCCATAGTTCTTAAATGACTCTATCAGATCTAATCCCTTGAATCTATTTGTCACTTCCACTGTATAATCGTAATGGATTTGATTTTGTTTGTATCTGAATGGCCTAGTGTTTTTCCCTACTTTCTTCAATTTAAGTCTTAATTTTGCAACAAAGATGTCATTATCTGAGCCACAGTCAGCTCCCGGTCTTGTTTTTGCTCTCTGTAAAGAGCTTCTCCATCTTCGGCTGCCAAGACTGTAATCAGTGTGATTTCAATATTGACCATTTGGTGATAGCCATGTGTAGAGTCGTCTCTTATGTTGTTGGAAGAGGGTGTTTGCTATTATCAGTGGGTTCTCTTGGCAAAGCTCTGTTAGCCTTTGCCCTGTGTAGTGTAGTCATTTTCACAGTATTGATTCTTCCAGTCCAAGAATATTATCTCTCCATCTCTTTGTGTCATCTTTGATTTCTTTCATCAGTTTCTTATGGTTTTCTGCATACAAGTCTTTTGTCACTTTAGGTAGGTTTATTCCTAGGTATTTTATTCTCTTTGTTGCAATGGTGAATGGGATTGTTTCCTTAATTTCTCTGATATTTTCATTGTTAGTGTATAGGAATGCAAGGGATTTCTCTGTATTAATTTTATATTCTGTGACATTATTATATTCATTGATTAGCTCTAGTAATTTTCTGTGGCATCTTATGATTTTCTATCTATAGTATCATGTCATCTGCAAACAGTGAGAGTTTTACTTCTTTTTTTCCAATTGAATTCTTTTTATTTCTTTTTTCTTCTCTGATTGCTGTCACTAGGACTTCCAAAACTATGTTGAATAGTAGTGAGAGTGGGCACCGTTGTCTTGTTCCTGATCTTAGAGGAAATGCTTTCAGTTTTTCTCCATTGAGAATAATGTTTGTTGTGCATTTGTCATGTATGGCCTTTATTGTGTTGAGGTAGATTCCTTCTATGCCTACTTAATAGAGAGATTTCATAATAAATGGGTATTGAATTTTGTCAAAAGCTTTCTCTGTATCTTTGAAGTGATCATATGGTTTTTATCTTTAAATTTGTTAATATGGTGTATCATAGTGATTGATCTTCATATATTGAAGAATCCTTGAATCCCTGGGATAAACCCCACTTGATCATGGTGGATGATCCTTTTATTGTGTTGTTGGACTCTGTTAGCTGAAATTTTGTTGAGGATTTTTGCATCTATGTTCATCAGTGATGTTGGCCTGTAATTTTCTGGGGTGTTTTGGCATCTTTGTCTGATTTGTTATCAGGGTGATGTTGGCCTTGTAGAATGAGATTGAGAATCACTTTCACCAGTTTTTTTCAACATAGTTTTGGGGCTCTTAGCCACAACAATCAGAGAAGAAAAAGAAATGAAAGGAATCCAGGCTAGAAAAGAAGAAATAAAACTGTCACTGACAGGATACCAAATGTAGAAAATTCTAAAGATCCTACCAGAAAACACCAGAGCTCATCAATGAATTTGGCAAAGTTGCAGGATACAAAATTAATGCACACAAGTCTCTTTCATTTATATGCACTAACAATGAAAAATCAGAAAGAGAAATTAAGGAAATAATCACATTTATCATCATATAAAAAGAATAAAATACCAAGGAATAAACCTACCTAAATGAGGCAAAAGACCTGTACTCGGAAAACTATAAGATAACAATGAGAGAAATCAAGGATGGCACAAATGGATGGAGAGATATACCATGTTCTTGGATTGGAAGAATTAATATTGTGAAAATAACTATACTACCCAAAGTAATCTACAGATTCAATGCAATCCCTATCAAATTACCAATGGCATTTTTTTCACAGAATTATAACAAAAGAAAAATAATTTTTATGGAAATACAAAAGATTCCAATTAGCCAAAGCAATCTTGAGAAAGAAAAACAGAGCTGGAGGAATCAGACTCCCAACTTCACACTATACTACAAAGCTAGTCATCTAGACAGTATGGTACTGGCACAAAAAGAGAAATATAGATCAATGGAATAGGATAGAAAGCCCAGAGATAAACCCACACACCTTTGGTCACCTAATCTCTGACAAAGAGGCAAGAACATACAATGGAACAAAAACAGCCTCTTCAATAAGTGGTGCTGGGAAAACTGGGCAGCTACATGTAAAGGAATAAAAATAGAACATTCTTTTACAGCATACACAAAAGTAAATGCAAAATAGATTAAAGACCTAAATGTAAGATCAGATACTACAAAACTTTTAGAGGAAACCGTAGGCAAAACATTCTTAACATTAATCACAGCAAGATCTTTTTTGATCCACCTCTGAGAATAATGAAAATACAAATGAAAGTAAACAAGTGGGATCTAATTAAACTTAAAAGCTTTTGAATATAAAAAAAAAAACCATGAAAAAATGAAAATAAAACTCACAGAATCAAGGAAAATGAAGCCATCAACAAGGGGTTGATCTCAAAAATATACAAACAGCTCATGTAGCTCAATGTAAAAAAAACCCATACAAGTCAAGAAAGTGGTCAGAAGCTCTATATAGACATTTCTCCAAAGAAGACATACAGATGGCCAAGAAGAACATGAAAAGATGCTCAACATCCTCATTATTAGAGAACTGCAAATCAAAACTAAAATGAAATATCACCTTACACTGGTCAGAATGCCCATTATTAAAAAATTTACAAACAATAAATGCTAGAGAGAGTTTGGAGAAAAAGGAACCTTCCTACACTGTTGGTGGGAATGTATATTGGTATCGCCACAATGTAGAACAGTGTGGAGTTTCCTCTGTTGTTGTTCAGTCATTGTTATGTCTGACTCTTTGGGATCCCAGGGACTGCACCATGCCAGCCTTCCTTGTCCTTCACTATTTCCTGGAGTTTGTTCAAACTCATGTCCATTGAGTCAGTCATGCCACCCAATCATCTCATCCTCTGTCGCCCATTTCTGCTTCTGCCTTCAATCTTTCCCAGCATCAGGGTCTTTTCCAATGAGTCAGCTCTTCGCATCAGGTGGCCACAGTATGGAGCTTCAGCTTCAGCATCAGACCTTCCAACGAATATTCAAGGTTGATTTCCTTTAGGATTGACTGGCTTGATCCCCTTGCTGTCCAAGGGACTCTCAAGAGTCTTCTCCAGCACCATAGTTTGAAAGCATCAATTCTTTGGCACTCAGCCTTCTTTATGGTCCAACTCTCACATCCGTACATGATTTTTGCAAAAATCACAGCTTTGACTATATGGACCTTTGTCAGCAAAGTGTATTCCTTAAAAAACTAAAAATAGAGCTACCATATGATCCAGCAATCCCACTCCCAGGCATATGCCCAGAGAAAATAGTAAATTGAAACGATACACGTGCCTCAATGTTCATTGCAGCACTATAAACAATAGCCCAGAAATGGAAGCAACCTAAATGCCCATTAAAACAGGAATGGATAAAGAATATATGGTACACATATACAATGGAATATTACTCAGCCATAAAAAAGAATGAAATAATACCATTTACAGCAATGTAGATGAACCTAGAGTTTGCCATACTAAGTGAAGTAAGTCAGACAGAGAAATACAAATATATGATATCACTTATTGATGAAATCTTAAAAAATGGTACAAATGAGCTTATTTACAAAACAGAAATTGAGTCATAGATATAGAAAATAAACTTATGGTTATCAAGAGGGAAAGAGGGGAATAAATTGGGAGATTGGGATTGACATATACACACTACTATATATATAAGATGATTAATAAGAACATACTGCATAGCACAGGGAATTCTATTTGTTCTGTAATGGCATCCCACTCCAGTACTCTTGCCTGGAAAAGCCCATGGACGGAGGAGCCTGGTAGGCTGCAGTCCATGGGGTCGCTGAGGGTTGGACACGACTGAGCGACTTCACTTTCACTTTTCACTTTCATGCATTGGAGAAGGAAATGGCAACCCACTCCAGTGTTCTTGCCTGGAGAATCCCAGGGACGGGGGAGCCCGGTGGGCTGCTGTCTATGGGGTCACACGGAGTTGGACACGACTGAAGTGACTTAGCAGCAGCAGCAATGACCTATATGGAAATGGAGTTCTAGAGTCACTTTGCTGTACAGCATAAACTAACACAACATTGTATGTCAACTGTATTTCAATAAAAATTGTTTAAAAAGAGGAACTATATGAGGAAAATTCACTATTTGGCAAACAAAAATAAAAAAATAAAAAACACGAAAACCACTTAGTCTTGTTTCTCAGCCACCTTTGCAATTTTGTTGGGATCATATGACTATTTCTAGCCAGTTGATAGAAGTAACATGTGCACTTCCAGGACAATACCTAAGAGTCCATATATCTTTGAAATAAAGTGTGCCCTGCAGACTCCTGGGGGAGGTTCCCTAGATGGATACTTGGATGTTGTGGTGGAAGTAGGACCAGTAGTAGTAGGATGAAAACATGGAAGGACTGGGGTGGCCTCTAAACCCGGGGTCTGGCCGCAACTTTCTCTGTCTCTGCCAGAGCACTGAGCTACCAAAAATTTCACACACAGAAGTAGTTGATTTTAGTTATTTGCTTTGTTATAGAGAAGGGCAAGTTAATGACATAGGTGGACTGGAGTAGGGGTCCCAATCCAAAGGGAAACAATGGAATTAGTGTAGGTTGGGGTCATATTGAAGAAAAGCCTCAAGACCAGCCTGGTCAGCTTAGATTCTCTTCTGGGATATTAATAAGCCTTATACACGATGCCAATTTTTTCACCCACTAATTTTAGTATCCATTGATGAGTCTTGCTTCATTTGATTATTATCATGCTTATTGTCCAAAAATCACTTTGTACTTTCATCACTTTTTCTACTTTTAAAAAGTTGAATTTCTACTATTGAATTTTCGTCTATAAAGAAATTTCTTTCCCTTCTCATGTGTTATAAGAATGTATATATGCATCGAACTTGGCCTGGTGATTTATTTCACATATGGTAATATACATGTTTCAAAGCTATTCTTTCAAATCATCCCACCCTCTCCTTCTCCCACAGAGGCCAAAAGTCTGTTCTTTATATCTGTGTCTCTTTTGGTGTCTTGCATAAGGTTCAATGCATGCAACAGGGCACTCAAAGCCAGTGCACTGGGACAATCCAGAGGGATGGGATGGGGAGGGAGGTGGGAGGGGGTTCAGGATGGGGGACACATGTACACCCATGGCTGATTCATGTCAATGTGTGGCAAAAACCACCACAATATTGCAAAGTAATTAGCCTTCAATTAAAATAATTTTTTTAAAAGAATGTATGTATGTGTGTATATGTATATTAATGTTGACTCATTGTTATTCTAGCCAATGTAGTATAATACTTTACTAAGATTATTTATATATGCAAATATTTACACATTTGATAGTAGGAACCCCTTTTAGTTGACATTTGAGTTTATTTGATGCATTCCATAATTTTTTGAGTATTTCTTATGTTTGGCACAGCAACATAACACAGACTCATTTTGTATGTCTCTGGCTTCAGCCATCATACATTCCATCATGGAGGTCTTGCTTTTTTTTTTTTCCCCCAGTGGGTGTTTATAAACCAAGACTTGGGTTCTAAGTGTGCTCACTGCTATTGAGGTATTGTTACTATTCAATCTCAGAAGACAGATATAGGAGATGTGTGTGTCTCCACATTTTAATCTATTTTAGATCCATTTTTTAAAATATGAGTTCATACTGCAGTGTACCCCAGTCCTCACCCCCAGTAAAGGTCAAATGGAGAGTCTAGATTTCTACACTTGCATGAGTGTAAACAGGCACTCTAGACTCTGACCCTGCCAGGATGGTGTCAGAGAAAGGTGAATGGGGATCTAGGACTTCCATCCTCTCTGGGTGGCAACTAATTCCACCCCTCACCTCAGATGTCAAGACCACATGCAGCAGTAATGAGTTCTTCTTCTTCCTGACTCTGGTGATGTCAGAGAATACCTAAGTGGAGAGTCAGAAATTTCACCACCTCTAGGGTAAGGAGTCCACCTTTGTACCTGGTACTCTTGTACTCCAGTACTCTTGCCTGGAAAATCCCATGGATGGAGGAGCCTGGTAGGCTACAGTCCATGGGGTTGCAAAGAGACAGACATGACTGAGCAATTTCATTTTCACTTTGTACCTGGCAGTGTCAATGAAGACAATGTGGAGTCTGGACTTCTACACCTACTCAGAAATAATGAAGCACTCCTCCATCCCCAGTAGGGTGGTGTCAGAGAAGGTCTGTAGAGAGCCAGGACTATCACCACCCCTTATCCTTAACAAGGCTGTGTCAGTAGAGACCACATGGAGTACACTAAAAAGGCATTTCTGCCTCTACTGGCCAGGGTGATATCAGCAGAAGCCTAAGGAGGATCCTGAACTCCTGACCCTGCACAGTGATATTAAGAAGTCCCTCTTGCACTCTGGGTATCAACAGAAGTGAAGTGGAAAACCTGCACTTCCGTTCCTACCTAACAGGAATAAGGCAATTCCACCTTACAATAGTTGGAGCAGTGTCAGAGGATGCCTGCTAAAACATAGACTTTAAATAAGATATTTTTTTAAAATTTAAATAAGATTTTGACACCCATCACAAAATACACCAAATTCCCAAACTGCAATATGAAATCACTTATCAGGGTGAAAACTTAATTCGTGTTTTAAATATTTTAGTTCAATTATTTTTTATTATGGCAAAATACAAGTAACATAAAACTTAGTATCTTAAGCATTTTAAAGTGTATAGTTCAGTGATATTATATATATTCATATTGTGCAAGTATCACCATCATTCATCTCCAGAATTCATCTTGCATAACTAACTCTGCACTCATTAAATAATAACTCCTCATGACTCAGGCTCTGGTAAACACCACTCTACTCTTTGTTACTACAAGTTCAGGTTTTTGTTTGTTTTTATTATTATATGTTCCACATATAAGTGAGATAATATAGTATTTTTCTTTCTCTATCTGATTTATTTCACTTAGCATAATGTCCTTAAGGTCTACTAATATTGTCACAGATGGTGAGATTACCTTTTTGTGAATAATATTCTATTACACATAATTAGCTATTATGAATAATGCTATAATGATCATGGGGTGCTGATCTCTTTGAGATAGTTGGTTACATTTTCTTCAGATATATATGTAGGAGCAGGATTGCTGAATCATGTTTTCCATAGAGGCTGTACCTGTTTATTTTCCTACCTAGAGTACATAAAAGTTTCCTTTTTTTACAGTCTCTCCAACAGTTGTTTCTTGTCTTTTTGATAATAGCCATTCTAACAGGTGTGAGGTGATAGCACATTGTAGCTTTGATTTGAATTTCCTTGATGATTAGTGAAGTTGAGCATCTTTGCATGTGCCTGTGGGCCATTTATATGTCTTTGGGGAAATGTCTGATCAATTCCCTTGCTCTTTTTTTTTTTTTTAATAGGATCGTTTAATAATTTATTTTTTTACTATTCAGTTGTGTGCATTCTTTATACATTTTGAATATTAATCTCTTATCAGAGCGTTAGTAAATATTTTTTCTCAATCTGTAGTGTAGCTTTTAATTATATGGATTGTTTCTTTTACTGTGCAGAAGCTTTTTTGTTTCATCCAGTGCCACTTGTTTACTTTTGCTTTTCTTACTTGTGCTTTTGATGTCATATCCAAAAAATTGTTGCTAAGACCAATTTCAAGGAGCTTTTAACCTATGTTTTATTTTAGTAGTTTTACAGTTTTGAGTCCTATGTTTAGGTTTTTATCCATTGTGAGTAAATTTTTATAAGTCGTGTAAGATGCAAATCTAATTTCTTTATTTTGCATGTGAATACACAGTTTTCCCAACACCATTTACTGTAGAGACTATCTTTTCCCCATTGAATACTCTTGGCTCTCTTATTGAATATTCAGTTCAGTTCAGTCACTCAGTCATGTCCGACTCTTTGTGACCCCATGAATCACAGCTCCTCAGGCCTCCCTGTCCATCACCAACCCCCGGAGTTCACTCAGACTCAAGTCCATCGAGTCAGTGATGCTATCCAGCCATCTCATCCTCTGTCGTCCCCTTCTCCTCCTGCCCCCAATCCCTCCCAGCATCAGAGTCTTTTCCAATGAGTCAACTCTTCGCATGAGGTGGCCAAAGTACTGGAGTTTCAGCTTTAGCATCATTCCTTCCAAAGAACACCCAGGACTGATCTCCTTCAGAATGGACTGGTTGGATCTCCTTGCAGTCCAAGGGACTCTCAAGAGTCTTCTCCAACACCACAGTTCAAAAACATCAATTCTTCGGCACTCAGCCTTCTTCACAGTCCAACTCTCACATCCATACATGACCACAGGAAAAACCATAGCCTTGACTAGACGGACCTTCGTTGGCAAAGTAATGTCTCTGCTTTTGAATATGCTGTCTAGGTTGGTCCTAACTTTCCTTCCAAGGAGTAAGCGTCTTTTAATTTCATGGCTGCAGTCACCATCTGCAGTGATTTTGGAGCCCAGAAAAATAAAGTCTGACACTGTTTCCACTGTTTCCCCATCTATTTCCCATGAAGTGATGGGACCAGATGCCATGATCTTCGTTTTCTGAATGTTGAGCTTTAAGTCAACTTTTTCACTCTCCTCTTTCACTTTCATCAAGAGGCTTTTTAGTTCCTCTTCACTTTCTGCCATAAGGGTGGTGTCATCTGCATATCTGAGGTTATTGATATTTCTCCCGGCAATCTTGATTCCAGCTTGTGTTTCTTCCAGCCCAGCATTTCTCATGATGTACTCTGCATATAAGTTAAATAAGCAGGGTGATAATATACAGCCTTGATGTATTCCTTTTCCTATTTGGAACCAGTCTGTTGTTCCATGTCCAGTTCTAACTGTTGCTCCCTGACCTGCATATAGGTTTCTCAAGAGGCAGGTCAGGTGGTCTGGTATGCCCATGTCTTTCAGAGTTTTCCACAGTTTATTGTGATCCACACAGTCAAAGGCTTTGGCATAGTCAATAAAGCAGAAATAGATGTTATTCTATCCCACTTCCGAGGTCAGGGGCAGCAGCCGAGAGGAACTACCCAGTGTCCGAGGTCAGGGGTGGCGGCCGAGAGTGCCAGGCTGCGACAGCGCAGGAGCAGCTGAGAGGAGCTACCCCACATCCAAGGAGCAGTGGCTGCGTGGGCGCAGGAGGGCCTAGAGGAGCTATTCCACGTTCAAGGTCAGGAGGGGCAGTGGTGAGGAGATACCCCTCGTCCAAGGTAAGGAGCAGCTGTGAAGAGATACCCCATGTCCAGGGTAAGAGAAACCCAAGTAAGACGGTAGGTGTTGCAAGAGGGCATCAGAGGGCAGACACACTGAAACCATAATTACAGAAAACTAGTCAATCTAATCACATTAGGACCACAGCCTTGTCTAGCTCAATGAAACTAAGCCATGCCCTGTGGGGCCACCCAAGACGGGCAGGTCATGGTGGAGAAGGCTGACAGAATGCGGTCCATTGGAGAAGGGAATGGCAAACCGCTTCAGTATTCTTGCCTTGAGAACCCCATGAACAGTATGAACAGTATGAAAAGGCAAAATGATAGGATACTGAAAGAGAAACTCCCCAGGTCAGTAGGTGCCCAATATGCTACTGGAGATCAGTGGAGAAATAACTCCAGAAAGAATGAAGAGATGGAGCCAAAGCAAAAACAACACCCAGTTGTGGATGTGACTGGTGATAGAAGCAAGATCCGATGCTGTAAAGAGCGATATTGCATAGGAACCTGGAATGTCAGGTCCATGAATCAAGGCAAGTTGGAAGTGGTCAAACAGGAGATGGCAAGAGTGAACGTTGACATTCTAGGAATCAGCGAACTAACATGGACTGGAATGGGTGAATTTAACTCAGATGACCATTATATCTACTACTGTGGGCAAGAATCCCTTAGAAGAAATGGAGTAGCCATCATGGTCAACAAAAGAGTCCGAAATGCAGTACTTGGATGCAATCTCAAAAACGACAGAATGATCTCTGTTCATTTCCAAGGCAAACCATTCAATATCAAATATTAGTTGACCATATACAGATAGAGTCAGGCTTCCCAGGTGGTGCTAGTGATAAAGAACTTTCCTGCCAATGCAGGAGACATAAGAGTTGTGAGTTCAATCCCCGGGTTGGGAAAATTCCCTGGAGGAGGGCATGGCAACCCAGTATTCTTGCCTGGAGAATCTTATGGACAGAGGAGCCTGGTGAACTATGGTTCATAGGGTTTCATCAGATTTGGACACGACTGAAGTGAACTAGCACACACACATGTAGATTTTATTCTGGGCTCTTGATTCTATTCCATTGGTCTTTATGTCTGTTTTTATCCCAGTACCATGTGGTTCTGATTACTATAACTTTGTAATAAAGTTTGAAATCTGGGAGTGTGATGCCTCTGTTTTGTTCTTCTATCTCAGGGATTGCTTTGAGTATTCAGGGTCCTTTGTGGTTCCATACAAATTTTAAGATTGTTTCTTATACATCTGTGAAAAATACCATGGGAATATTGATATGGATTTCACTGAATCTATAAATGATTTTGGGTAGTATGGGCATTTTAACAATATAAATTCTTCCCAAACATGAACGTGGAATATCTTTCTACTTGTTTGTGTCTTCCTCATCAGTTAGATAGTACTCAGTGGATACATCTTTCACCTCTTTGGTTAAATTTATTCCTAGATATTTTCTTATTTTAATTTTATTATAAATGAGATTTTTACAATATCATAAAAATAATTTTCATCTTTTCAGATAATTTGTTGTCAGCAAGTAGAAACACAATTGATTTTTATATGCTTATTTTGTATCCTGCAAATTTAGTGAGTTTGTTTATCAGTTCTAACAGGTCTATTCTGGAGTCTTTAGGGTTTTCTATCATGTCATCTGCAAATAGAGACAATTTTATTCTTTCTTTCTGAATTTTGTGCCTTTCATTTCCTTTTCTTGCCTAATTGCTACTAGAACTTCCAGTACTATATCGAATAGGAGTAGTGAGAGTGGGGACCCTTTTCTTATTTCCTTAGCAGAAAAGCTTTAATAGTTTCACCATTGAGTATGATGTTAGCTGTGGATTTGTCATATATGGCCTTCATTATGTTGAGGTACACTCCTACTATATCCAAGCTGTTGAGAGCTTTTTGTATGAAAGGATGCTGCATTTTGTTAAATGCTTTCTCTGCATACACTGAGATTATCATATGATGTTTTTATTTCATTCTACTAATGTATGTCACATTTGTTGATTTTCGTATCCTCACATCAGAGAGATAAATCCCACTTGATCATGGTGTATGATGCTTTGAATGTATTGTTAAATTTGGTTTGCTAGTATTTTGTTGGGAATTTTTATAAATATATTCATTGGGGATATTGGCCTGTGGTTTTCTTTTCTTGTACATCTTTATCTGGCTTTGACATTAGGATAATGTTGGTCTCATAAAGTGAATTGGGGAGTGTTCCTCTCTCTTCAATTTTTTGGAAGCGTTTGAGCAGGATTGGTATTAATTTTTCTTTGAATGTTTGGTAGAATTAAATTGTGAGGTCAGCTTTTGCCTGGGAAAATTTTTATGTCTCCAATTCTGAAGCACAACTTCTATAGGTGAAGTATTTTTGGCTGGTATTTTTTTTTCTTTCAGTATCTTGTATATACCATCCCACTCTCTTTTGGCCTGCAAGATTTCTGCTTAAAAATCCACTAGTGGCATTAAGGGGGTTTCCTTGTATGTAACAAGTCACTTTTCTTTTGTCTTTCAAGATTATCTGTGTCCTAACCTTTAGACAATTTAAATAAAATATACCTCAGCATGGATCTCTTTGGATTTATATTGTTGTTATCATTTGGGTTTTCTGAATCTGAATGTCTGCTTCTTTCCCCAGGTTTGAATAAACTTCCTAACCCTTTCTCTCTCTCTTCTCTTCTGGGATACATAATTCATATATTGATCCACTTTATAATGTTGCATAAGTCCCTTAAGCTATCTTTGCTCTTTTTCATTCTTTTTTCTTTTTGCTCCTCTGATTGGAATATTTCCACTGCTTGTCTTTGAGTTCTTTGATCCTTTCTTTCACTTGATCTAATCTTATGTTGAATCTTTTAATTGAATTTTTCAGTTTAGTTACTATTTTCAGTTCTATGATTTCTGTTTGGTACTTTCAAATATCTTCTGTATCTTTCTTGAAATTCTCACTTTGTTCATGCTTTATTTTCCTGACCTAGTGAATATATTTATGACCATTATTTTGAACTCTCTGTTAAGTAAATTGCTTATTTCCATTCCATTAGGATTGGTTTCTGGAAATTTATCTTGTTCTTTTGTTTGGAATATATTCTCCCACTTGTTTATTTTCTTTGACTGTGTTGGTTTTTGGGCATTAGGTAAAACAACTATTTCTCCTAGTCTTGACAGACTGGCCTCATGTAGGAGATGAACTTCATGAATCAGCTCAGCTTGAGCTCCTGGTTGCCTTTCAAATCTTTCTATTTGTCTAAGGTGGTATCTTTGTTCTTAGTGACTCCTGGTAGATTAATATTACCATAACTTTTCAGAATCCCAAATGCTTGGGAATGCCTACATTCTTGTTCAGGCTCCTAAAGGACTACTACTTGACTACTTCTTCAGCTTCCTGAGGCAGGCTAATTATTAATAGACGTTCAACTTTTAGGATGCAAGTGGGAATGTCAGAACCTTAGATCTGCAGTTTGTCCTCTATCAGGGGGAAACCAAGAGCTGGGTGTTTGTGCTTACTCACTTAGTCCTGAGCCAGAGGGAATAGCCATTGGAATGCTTATGTACTCATATATAATCCCTCTTTATTTGTGTGTTTCCTAGGGGATTTGTGAATGCCAAGCCCCATCATCTTCCAGAAATAGGTAATTTGGAAGTTCATTCTCAGCATGGCAGCCACAACAGTTAAGGTGCTATATTTATGGAAAGTTACCTTCCAAGAAGAAGCTGGATATTTGATTTTACTGTCAGAGAGAGCCAGTGGGAGAAGGTAGGAGACATGGCCACCAGCTCTTTCTGGCTCCTGAGAGGATCACAGTCAGCTCTCACATGCAGGCTGATTAGAAGCCAGACCCTCAGACAACAGCTGGGAAAGTATGCAAACTTCTTTCAGGGAAAACCTGGGAAATTGGTGTTTTTACTATTCCCTTTGTGCTAAGCCTGGGGATATAGTTTCAGGAAGTGTTTATGCACCCACTTAAAAACTGATTCTTTATTTAATATGATTAATATGGTCATGTGGGGCTAGTGAGTGCCAAGACCCACTGGCTATCAAAGCTAGGAAGACTCATCCATTTGGTGGAAGTTTTAAAAGTTGGGGTGCTGTGTGCACAAGCTCCTTCCAAGGAAAAAAAGCTAGTGACTTGGTTTTGTTTGAATAAACTTGAGAGAGAAGGTGGTAAACATGCCTACCAGTTCTTTCAGGCTTCAGGGAGCATCTCAGTCAGCTCTCAGGTAGGGGCTCATAACAACCTGATCATAAGGCTGCAGCTGGAAAAGTATGCAGTTATAACTCTTCCAGGGAAAAACTGAGATAGTGGCGTTTCATTCTTGCTTCATCTGCACTGCACTAAATTTGAGTAGAAGATAGCAGCAGGATGTGTTCATATGCCCTTTAATAACTACTTCTTTCTTTGCTATGATCTTATGGGACTCAAATGCTGAGCCCTGTTGGTTCTCAGAACTAGGTGATTTGAGTGTCAGCCTTAAAAATGGAACACTAAGAGGGGATTTGGCTTCCCTGTTGGCTCAGAAGGTAAAGAATCTGCCTGCAATGCAGGAGACCTGGATTCAGTCCCTGGAATGGGAGGATCCCCTGGACGAGGTCATGGCAACCCACTCCAGTATTCTTGCCTGGAGAGTCCCCATGGACAGAGGATCCTGGTGGGCTACAGTCCATGGGGTAGCAAAGAGTCGGACATGACTGAGCAACTAAGCACACAAGAGAGGATTAAGATAGCAGATTAAGAGGATGTAGGGTTCACCTCTCTCCACAAACACATCAAATACATTTACATCTGTAACAATTCTTATGAGAAACTAACTGTAAACTGGAAAAAGAATTCCCATACAACCAAGGCTGTAAGAAAGATACACACATGAGACTTCACTGGTGGTCCAGCAGTTAAGACTGTGCTTCCAATGCCAGGTGCAATCTCTAGTTGGGAAACTAAGATCCCACATGCTGTGCAGTGCAGCCAAAAAATAAAAAAAATAAATAAAATAAAAATTTTAAAGAAAGAAAGATAGACATTTAATTGGGCAGGATGGAAAGACAAGCATTGGGTCAGGATTTGCCCCTGGGAGGGGACTAAGAGGAAAAAGGAGATTGCACAGGTGGACAATGGAGAGTGAGTGAGTTGAGCCACAGACTGGGTGTCCCAGTCCTAGGGACCTGTGCATGGGAGACAAGCCCCCTTGGCTGCTTGGAGAATCACTGGGACAGATAAAAATGTTTAGACTCCACTCAAGAGGAGTGTGTAGGTACTGGCTTGTCACCAGACAGGGTGGAGAGAGGTGTGTCCTAGTGGCTTCTACCTCACTGCACTCCTCGATCCAAACTTGAGCAAACACTTACTCCATGCCACAGCTTAGCACTGAATCTCTGGTGGCCAGGACCTGGGAAAATACTCAGTCTAGGAACAGAGGTGGCTTAGGGGACCAAGGTGTGGTCCAGGAGAGACAGCAGTGGCCATGGTTGGTGCTTACTCAAACAGAACTGCAGAAACAGCCCGGACTTCTGACTGCCATGCAGCCATGTGAATTCCCACAATCACATGCCTGTCCCCCAGTCCCAACCAAGTGAATGTTCCAGTCAAGGCCCCTCCATGCCACAACCTAACACTAGATCTAGGACAACCACAAGATGGGAAATGATGTGATGGTTGTCTGAGTCTGAGCAGAACTACAGATATCTACACAGGCAGACCATCAGACTACTGCTGCTGCTGCTGCTAAGTCGCGTCAGTCATGTCCGACTCTGTGCGACCCCATAGATGGCAGCTCACCAGGCTCCACCGTCCCTGGGATTCTCCAGGCAAGAACACTGGAGTGGGTTGCCATTTCCTTCTCCAATGCATGAAAGTGAAAAGTGAAAGTGAAGTCGCTCAGTCGTGTCTGACTCTTCGCAACCCCATGGACTGTAGCCCACCAGGCTCCTCCGCCCATGGGATTTTCCAGGCAAGAGTAATGGAGTGGGGTGCCATTGCCTTCTCCGCCATCAGACTACAGTAAACACACAAATCCCACTTGGGGCAAAGGCCCCAGTGCAGGAAGAAGGAAAAACACACAAAGTAAACAGAACCAGTTTGAACCTGATCTTCAGGGCTTCCATTTTAACAATTTGGGAGAAGAACCTGCCCCCAACAGTGATAACAGCCACTGAGCAGAAAGAAAATCATGCCTCACATCCTGTACAGACTCTAGATCCTCTATAATAAGACATACCCCCTACCAAAGTGATAGTGACCAGGACATGATGAGGAAAGATGTAACTGGTGTCAACATTAAATCCATTCCTCACACCAGTCTACATAGGGACACTCTCACATAAGAACAATTCTTCAAGATCACAATAGATAACGGTTTCATCTAAATTCTTAGAGACAGAGAAAGTTAAGTAGAATAAAAAGTCAGAAGAGCTACACTACATTGAAAGAGCAAGAGAAAATCTTTGAAAAAATAGTGAAACAGATAATCTTTCTTCCAGACAATAAATTTAAAACATTGATAATTAAAATGACAAGTGAATTAAGAAAAAGAATTGATCTAAGCACAGATCATTTTAAAAAATAACTTAGTAACTATAAGGAAGACCCAATCAAAAATAGATGATTCAATTCCTGACATAAAAAGCACTCTAGAAGCAATGAATGACAAAAAAGAGTGCATAAGTGATCTGGAAGATAGAATAATGGAAATTACCCAATCAGAACAGCAAACAGAAGGACAATGTTTTTTAAATAATGAAAGCAACATATGAGATCTATGGGATAATATAAAATGTGCCAAAATTAGCATCAAAGGATTTCCAGAAGGAGGAGAGAAAGGGATCGAAAACATATTTGAAGAAATTACGGCTGAAAGCTTACCAAACCTATAGAAAGAAACAGATACCCAGATACAGGAAGCATGGAGAACCCATACAGACCCACAGCAAGACACATTATAGTTAGAATGATAAAATATAAAGATAAAGAGAGAAATCTAAAGGTAGCAAGAGAATAATAAACAGTCATATTCAAGGGAATCCCCATAGCGTTATTAGCTTATTTCTCTGCAGAAACTTTGCAGGCCAGAAGGGAGTGGCATGATATATTTAAAAAGTCCTGAAAGGGAAAAACTTGCAGTCTACAATGTTCTATGCAGCAAGGCGATCATTTAGACTGGAAGGAGAAATTAAAAAAAAATACTTCTGAATTGAGCAACAGTTAATAAATTCAGCAATCTACCCTAAAATAAATGTTACAGGATCTTCTCTAAATGGAAAAGAAGTAAGAATCTATATGAAAGGAAAAGTCACAATAGGAAAGGCAAATATATAGTAAGAATAGAAGATCACTAAAGCCAGAACATAGATTCAAAGACAAAAAAATTGCAAAAATAAATATAACTATAACAGACAGTAAAGGTATAAGCATGAAGATGTAAAATATGACATCAAAAACACAAAATGTGGTGGAGGGGAATAAAAATGTAGATCTTTTAGGATGTTTTTGAACTTAAATGACTATCTATATGAAGCAAGTAACTATAATTATGGGTGAACATATGTGAACCCCATGGTAACCACACATCAAAAACTTCCAATAGATATAGAAAATAGATTACACAAGCACGAAACCCAAGCATACTACAAAAGAAAACAATTAAACCACAATGGGAGGGGAAAAAGATGAACCAAGAGGAACTACAAAAACAACTGGAAAACAAGTAATAAAATGGCAATAAGTACATAAATATCAACAATTACTTTAAATGTCGGTGGACTAGCTACTCTGATCAAAAGACATAGGGTAAGTTGATTGTATAAAAAAACAAGACCCTTCAATAAGCTGCCCTCAAGAGACTCACTTCAGTGTCAAAGACACACACATAGTAAAAATTAGGGGATGGAAAAAACATATTTTATGCAAACAAATGAGAAGAAAGCAGAGGTAACAATACTCAGACAAAATAGACTTTAAAACAAAAGCTACAATGAAAGACAAAAAAGAGCATTATATAATGATAAAAGAATCAATACAAGAAGGGAATATTACACTTGTTAACATATAAATACCCAATACAGGAGCACTGAAATATATAAAGCAAATACTAACAGACAAATGGAAAACTGACAATAATGTGATTATAGTAGGAAAATTTAACACTCCACTGACACTAAAGGACAGGCCATACAGACAGAAAATCCATAAGGCAACAGTTAAATGTACAGTCATTTGTAGTCGTAAATGACACAATCATATATGTAAAATAGATGCAATGTCATACATATACATATGATATATACATATATATGTCATATATATAAATATATGACATATATATATGACATTACATCTATTTTTAAAAAGCAGAATACATAATCTTTTCACATGCACATGGAATGTTCTCCAAGATAGATCACATACTAGGTTGCAAAACAAGCCTCAACAAATTTAAAGATAGAAATTATATTAAGCGTTATTTCCAACCATGACAGTATGAAACTAGAAATCAATTACAGAAAGAAAAGTGAGAAAAGAGCCAACATGTGGAGACCAAAAAATATGTTACTGAAAAAGCAACAGTCAATGACGAAATCAAACAAGAAATCAGAAAATGAAAATTGAAGCACAACTTTTCAAAATCTGTGGGATGCAGCAAAATTAGTTCTAAGAGGGAAGTTCATAGTGATACAGACCTTCTTTAAGAAACAAGAAAAATCTCAAATACACAACCTAACCTGCCACTTAAAAGAATTTTAAAAAGAAGAACAAACAAACGCCAAAGTCAGCAGAAGGAAGGAAATTATAAAGCTCAGAGAAGAAATACATACAATAGAAATTTTTTTAATTGATAAAACCAAGAGCTAGTTTTTTTTAAAAGGATACACAAAATCAATAAACCTCTAGCCAGGCCCATCAAGAAGAAAAGAGAGCTTCCATAAATAAAATAAGAAAAGAAAGAGAAAAAATAACAATTGATATTACAGAGATAGAAAAAAATCATTAAGAGGACACTATGAACAATTATATGCCAACAAAGACTCAATAAGATAAAGACAACATTTCTTCTCAAGCCAGTCCATCAGTTAAGATCAGTTCAGTCATTCAGTCATGTCTGACTCTTTGCGACCCCATGAATCGCAGCAGGCCAGGCCTCCCTGTCCATCACCAACTCCCGGAGTTCACTCAGACTCACATCCATCGAGTCAGTGATGCCATCCAGCCATTTCATCCTCTGTCGCCCCCTTCTCTTCCTGCCCCCAATCCCTCCCAGCATCAGAGTCTTTTCCAATGAGTCAACTCTTCGCATGAGGTGGCCAAAGTACTGGAGTTTCAGCTTTAGCATCATCCCTTCCAAAGAAATGCCAATCCATAGGTTTAATGAAATTCCTATCAAAACCTCAGCAGGATATTTTGTAGAAATAGACAAGCTGATTCTAAGTTAATGTGGAAAGGCATTAGAATATAAAAAATAATTTTGAACAAAGAATGAAGTTTGAGGAATAAGACAATCTGATTTTAAGAATGACTATGCAGAGTTTCTCAATTTCAGTACCATTAACATTTAGACCAATTGACATTTAGCAACAGCATCACCACCTCCAATTGTGACAATCAAAATATCTCCAGCTATTGTTAAATATCTTTTAGAAGCAATATTATTTCCCACTGAGAAACACTTGGTATAGTAATGACAGTGTGGTATTGGCAAATATATAGACATAGATCAATGAAACAGAATAGAAATTTGATAAACTGAGAAACAGATCCACACAAATATGGGCATTTGATTTTAACAACAGTGCAAAACAATTAAATGAGAGGGTACAGTATTTTCAACAAATGTTGGAGCAACTAGATATCTATGTGCAAAAAGAAAATTGAACCTGGAATTAAACTACTCACCTTATACAATATTTAAGTTAATAGAGATTATAAATCTAAATATCAATATAAAATTATAAAGAGGAGAAAACATAGAACAAATTGTTGCTTGAATTAGGCAAAGAGTTCTTAGATATAACAGCCAAAGCATCATTTGATAAATGAAAATGGGATCAATTGGACTTCATTAAAATTTAAAAGTTTTTCTTTGGGAGGGATATGGTTAAGAGAAAAGGCAGAAAAGACTGAGGGAAAATATACAAATCATATTTTTAACAAAGGGCTTGCATAAAGAGTATGTTTTTAAAACCTACAAAATCCAATACTAAAACAAACAAAAATTTTAGAAATGAGCAAGAGACTTGAACAGACACTTCAATGGACAATAATACATAGAAGACAAATAAGAATGTGAAAAGAGGAACAACATCACTGTGTGCTTAGTTGTTCAGTCGTATCCAACTCTTTGTGACCCCATGGATTGTAGCCCACCAGGCTTCTCTGTCAATGGGGATTCTCCAGGCAAGAATACCGGAGTGGGTTCCATGCCCTCCTCCAGGGGACTTTCCCAACCCAGGGATCGAACCCAGGTCTCTCACATTGTGGGCAGATTCTTTACCATTTGGGCCAACAGGGAAGCCCATGAATACCAGAGTGGGTGGTCTATCCCTTCTCCAGGGGATCTTCCCGACCCAGGAATCCAACCGGGGTCTCTTGCACTGCGGGTGTATTTTTATCAGCTGAGCTATCAGGGAAGCCCATACAACATCATTACAGTGTGTTAGTCACTCAGTCGTGCTCAACTCTTTGCAACCCCATGGACTGTAGCCTGCCAGGCTCCTCTGACCAAAGGATTTTCCAGGCAAAAATACTGGAGTGGGTTGCCATTTACTTCTCCAATACAACATCATTAGGTAAATGTAAACTAAAACCGTTATGAGCTACCACTACTTGCCTATTAGAATGTCAAAGATGTGGAGAAAACGGATCTTTCATACATGGTATGATAGAGATTTCTGTGGTGATGGAATAGTTTTGTATCTTGACTGCCATGGTTGTTACAGGAATTTATACATGTGATAAAATAGATATAACTGTACACCTTTTCCCTTTCTATTTGCCATGGAGTGATGAGACTGGGAGCCATGATCTTAGTTTTTTTTAATATTGAGTTTTAAGCTGGCCTTTTCACTCTCCTCTTTCACCCTCATCAAGAGTCTTTTTCATTCCTCTTTGCTTTCTGCCATTAGAGTTGTGTTATCTGCATATCTGAGGTTGCTGGTATCTCTGCCAGAAATCTTTATTCCAGCTTGTAACTCATCTAGCCTGGCGTGTCTCATGATGTGCTCTGCATATAAGTTAAATAAACAAGGTGACAATATAAAGCCTTGTCATACTC
This sequence comes from Bos mutus, assembly GCF_027580195.1. Classification (NCBI taxonomy): domain Eukaryota; kingdom Metazoa; phylum Chordata; class Mammalia; order Artiodactyla; family Bovidae; genus Bos; species Bos mutus. The sequence goes on along the minus strand of NC_091646.1, from coordinate 76,636,455 downwards.
CTTTCTCAATTTTGAACCAATCAGTTGTTCCATATAAAGTTCTAACTGTTGCTTCATGACCTGCATATAGGTTTCTCAGAAGACAGGTAAGATCATATTAGGTCTGGTATTCCCATCTCTTTAAGAGTTTCCCACAGTTTTTTATGATCCATACAGTGAAAGGCATTAGCATAGTCAGTGAAGCAGAAGTAGATGTTTTTCTGGAATTCCCTTGCTTTCTCTATGAACCAGCAAATACTGGCAATTTGATCTCTGGTTCCTCTGCCTTTTCTAAACCCAGCTTGTACATCTGGAAGTTCTCAATTCAAATACTGCTGAAGCCTAGCTTGAAGGATTTTAAGCATAACCTTATTAGCATGGAAAGTGAGCACAATTCTCCAGTAGTTTGAACATTCTCTAGTACTGCCCTTCTTGGGAATTGGGATGAAGATTGACCTTTTCCAGTCCTGTGGCTACTGCTGGGTTTTCCAAATTTGCTGACACATTGAGTGCAGCACTTTTATAACATCATTTTTTTTTAAGGATTTTAAATAGCTCAACTGGAATTCCATCACCTCCACTAGCTTTATTGGCAGCAATGCTTCCTAAATCCTACTTGACTTCACACTCCAGGATGTCTGGCTCTACGTGAGTGAACACTATCATGGTTATCCAGGTCATTAAGATCTTTTTCGTACAGTTCTTCTATGTATTCTTGCCATCTCTTCTTGATCTCTTCTGCTTCTATTAGGTCTTTACTCTTTCTGTTCTTTATTGTGCCCATATTTGCATGAAATATTCCTTTGATATTTCCAATTTTCTTGAAGAGATCTCCAGTCTTTCCCCTTCTGTTGTTTTCCTGTATTTCTTTGCATTGTTCATTGAAGAATGCTTCTTGTCTCTCCTTGATATTCTCTGGAATTCTGCATACCATATGCTAGAGAACTATGGAGCAACTGAAAATCTCATACATTGCTGATAGGAATGCAAATGGTAAAAGCAATGTAGGATATGATTTGGAGATTTCTTATAAAGTTAAACATAAGTTTGTTATATGACCCAGCAATCACTTTTGTGTATACTTACCCTTGACAAACAAGTTTATAGCTAAACATAAACCTGCATATGAATGTTTCTACCTGCTCTATGTAAAATCTTCACAATTCTGAAAACAAGTCAAATGTCCTTAAACAGGTAAATGAATTAAAAATCTTGGGTACAGCCAATAAATGGAACATGCTTCAGCAGTAAAAAGAAGTGAACTATTGATGGATGTGATAATTTGGATGAATCTCAAAAGCATGCTTAGTCAAAGAACCCAGTTTCAATGAGTTATATAATGTATTGTTCTAGTTATAAGATATTCTCAAAAAGATAAATGTATAATAATGTAGAACACATTGTGATTATTGTCAGGAAAAGGACTGGGGACAGGGAGTGACTATAAGGCAGTGGTACATCACGATGGGAGATTATTTTTCTCCTGCCCAGGGAATATTTATTTGGCAATGACTCCAGACAATTTTGATTGTCACTAATGGAGGAGGGGTGTTACTGGCACCTTGTGGGCATAGGTCAGGGGTGCTTCTAAGCATCTTACAATGCACAGAAAAACTCCCCACAACAAAGAATTATCCAGCTCAATATCAATGGGCTTCCCTCCTGGCTCAGACAGTAAAGCTTCTGCCTGCAATGCAGGAGACCCAGGTTCGATCCCTGGGTTGGAAAGATTCCCCTGGAGAAGCAAATGGAAACCCACTCCAGTACTCTTGCCTGTAAAATCCCTGGACAGAGGAGCCTGGTAGGTTACAGTCCATGGGGTCGCAAAGAGTCAGACATGACTGAGCAGCTTCACATATATCAATAGAGCCAAGACTGAGAAATTCTGCTATGAAGAGATGGCACAAGGGAGTTATAGAAATGATAGAATGGCTCTCTATTTTGACTATGACAGTGGTTACACAAGTGAGTGCATGTGTCGAAATTCATAGGACCCAGGGAAGAGTTCGATTTCAATGTAAGACAATTTTAAAAATACAATGAATTAAAAATGTTATACCACCTGAGTTGTAGCCCCAAATAAAACAGATGGGAGCTATTTAATATTGTTCTAAATATATAATAGCAATAATCAGAGGAGCAAGCCAGAAGGTACAGAATGCTGTCAAAGCATGCACAATGTTCTACAGCCCAAGTGCAGGATTTTTATGCACAATAAGTTTAGAAACATTGAACACCAGCATGCTTGGTGTTCCTTTCTACTTAAAGGACTAGTTGGCATTTCTTGTAGGCCATTTCTTGTAGTAATGAACTCCCTCAGCTTTTTTTTAATGTGAGAAAGTCTTAATTTGTCCTTCATTTTTGAAGAATGGATTTGCTGTATATAGTATTCTTGGTTGATAATTTTTCCTTTCAGCACTTTGAATGTATTAACCCACTTCCTTCTGGACTGCAAGGCTTCTGTTGAGATTTCCACTGATAATTTTTAGAAGCTTCTTTATATGTAATGCGTCTTGCTGCTTTTTATATTCTCTCTTTGTCTTTGAATTTTGACAGCTTAATTATAATATACCTTATTTGGATCTTTTTTAGTTTACCTTACTTAGTTCAGTTCAGTTCAGTTCAGTCGCTCAGTCGTGTCTGACTCTTTGTGATCCCATGAATCGCAGCATGCCAGGCCTCCCTGTCCATCACCAACTCCCGGAGTTCACTCAGACTCACTTCCATCGAGTCAGTGATGCCATCCAGCCATCTCATCCTCTGTCGTCCCCTTCTCCTCCTGCCCCCAATCCCTCCCAGCATCAGGGTCTTTTCCAATGAGTCAACTGTTTGCATCAGGTGGCCAAAGTACTGGAGTTTCAGCTTTAGCATCATTCCTTCCAAAGAACACCCAGGACTGATCTCCTTCAGAATGGACTGGTTGGATCTCCTTGCAGTCCAAGGGACTCTCAAGAGTCTTCTCCAACACCACAGTTCAAAAACATCAATTCTTCGGCACTCAGCCTTCTTCACAGTCCAACTCTCACATCCATACATGACCACAGGAAAAACCATAACCTTGACTAGACGGACCTTTGTTGGCAAAGTAATGTCTCTGCTTTTGAATATGCTGTCTAGGTTGGTCATAACTTTCCTTCCAAGGAGTAAGTGTCTTTTAATTTCATGGCTGCAGTCACCATCTGCAGTGATTTTGGAGCCCAGAAAAATAAAGTCTGACACTGTTTCCACTGTTTCCCCATCTATTTCCCATGAAGTGATGGGACCAGATGCCATGATCTTCGTTTTCTGAATGTTGAGCTTTAAGCCAACTTTTTCACTCTCCTCTTTCACTTTCATCAAGAGGATTTTTAGTTCCTCTTCACTTTCTGCCATAAGGGTGGTGTCATCTGCATATCTGAGGTTATTGATATTTCTCCCGGCAATCTTGATTCCAGCTTGTGCTTCTTCCAGTCCAGCATTTCTCATGATGTACTCTGCATATAAGTTAAATAAGCAGGGTGACAATATACAGCCTTGACTTACTCCTTTTCCTATTTGGAACCAGTCTGTTGTTCCATGTCCAGTTCTAACTGTTACCTCCTCACCTGCATATAGATTTCTCACTTAGCTTCTTGTTTTTGGATATCCATGTCTTTCCTGAGATTTGAAAAGTTTTTGGCTAATTATTTTTTTTAAGTTCTTGGTTCCTTTTTCTTTCTCTTCTGCTGGGATTCACATAATGCATATACTGGCCATTCAACAGTTTCTCATAACTGTTAAGGCTCTATTTTTGAGATTATATCCACTTTTCTTCAGCCTTTTTTCTTTTGTTCTTTTGACTCAGTAATTTAAACGACCTGTCATCATTGGTTTTTTTTCTTCTAGCTGATCAGATCTGCTGTTGAACCCCTCTAGTGAATTTTTCAATTCAGTTATATTTTTCTGCTCTAAATTTTCTGCTTGGTTCTTTTTAATAATTTTAACCTCCTTATTGATATTCTCATTTTATTGGTATCATTTTTCTGATTTTGTTTAGCTATCTCTCTGGGTTCTCTTTTACCTAATTGAGTATCTTTTAAAAATTTTTTATTTTATTTTATTTTATTTTTAAACTTTACATTTCATTTTGGCTGTGCTGGGTCTTTGTTGCTTTGTGTGGGCTTTATCTAGATACACTGAGCAGGAATTACTCATTGTTGTGCTCAATCTTCTCACTGAAGTGGTTTCTCTTGTTGTGGAGCACAGGCTCTAGACAGTCAGGCTTCAGTAGTTGTGGCACATGGGCTCACTGGCTGTGGCTTGCAGGCTCTAGAGCATGGGCTCAGGGGTTGTGGCTCACTGGCCCAGTTGCTCTGCAGCGTGTGGCATCTTCCTGGACCAGGGATTGAACCTGTGTCCCCTGAATTGGCAGGTAGATTCTTATCCACTGCACCACCAGGGAAGTCCCACTGAATATCTTTTAAAAGTTGTTTTAAATTATTTTTAAAGAATTTAAAGTCAGGTAAGTCAGAGGCCTGCATTTCTTTAGGTTGATTTCTAGAGATTTCGTTCCTTTCAATGAGCCATCTTTTTCTGTTTTTTTTTTTTTTGACTGCTTTGTGATATTTTGTTGAGATTTTGGCATTTGAAAAAATAGCCACCTCTCCAAAACTTCATGGACTGGCTTTGTGGAGGAAAAGAACTTCACTGACCAGCTTATTTTAAAGGCACAGTATTCTCTTAAGCCTTTTCTGGTATTTTTTTTACTGGGCTTGTGTTTTAGTTTTATTTTAGTTCTTGTTGTATAAGCTGCTTTTAAATGGTCTGATTTCCTTAAGAGTCTTACCCCTGCTTCTTTTCAGAAGCCGGTTTTCTATTGTATTCCTCTACCCTCTGGTGCCTGTGTGTCTGCAGATATCATGAGCTCTGTTGCACAGACTATTACTCTCTGTTTCCTAAACAGTTATCCAAAAAATGATAGGGGACACAAAAACTAATCCCTTGGACATATATGAACAGAGAACAAGCAAGTTACATTCCTTACCTAAGACAGGAACTGGGAACTGGGAAGTTTCTTCCCAACCATACTGTGCTGTGCTAAGGAGGAGGTAGGACAAGAGTGAACAAAATGTCATGTAATTTCCTACCATCTTAGTTGTGGCTTTTCCTTGTTTAGATGTTTGCTTGGTTGCTGCTGCTTCTCACCTGGTTTCTAGAGTTCTCAAAGCTCTTTTGGTTCATACATTTTGGTTTATTTAGTGTGTCTGTGGAAGACGGAATGCCTAGAGCTTCTTAGTTGATCTTCTTGCTGACATCACTCTCTCTTCTTTAGGCTTTTGATATGGTGGATTGTATTGATTTATTTCAGAATGCTGCACCAGCTTTGCATAATTAAAATAAATCCTCCTTGGTTATAGGGAGCAATTCTCTTTATACATTTCTGAAATTGATTTGCTGCTTTTTGTCAAGAATTTTTGCATCTATTCTCATGAAAGTTATTTATGTACAGTTTTCTGTTTTTGTACTGTTTGCCTGAATTTAGTACCAGAGTAATATTGGCTCATAAAATTAATTTGAAACTGTTTCATATCTTCCATTTTCTGTAAGAGATTTTATAAAATTATTATTAATTGTTTAATCATTTGGTTATGTTCTTGTGTGAAGACTTCTGGGCTAATAGTTTTTCAGGAGTTTTACAGAACAAATAATTTCTTTGATAGTTATATATCTCTTTTTTTCTTAATTGAATTTTGACATCTTGTAGTTTTGAGGAATTGGTCTATTTCTTCTAAGTTGTGGATTTTATGAGTGTTAAGTTGTCATGTTCCCTGTTATCCTTATAAAGCTTGCAAAATTTATAGTGTTATCCCTTATTTTATTATTAATATAGATAATTCTCATCTTCTCTTTGTATCTTTGTCAGTTTTGCTAAAGTTTTGTCAATTTTATTGATATTCTCAATGAATCGATTTTTTATTAGATTTTCTCTATACTTTCTCTCTTTTCATTGTTATTGTTTTCTACTTTTTAAAATAATTATTTCCTTCCTTCTAATTTTTTGTGTTAACTTTCTTTTCCTAGTTTCTTGAGATAGAAATTTTAGGTAATTGATTTTAGACCTTTACTCTGTTACAACACAAGAGAAGACTCTATACATGGACATCACCAGATGGTCAACACTGAAATCAGATTGATTATATTCTTTGCAGAGCTGACTGTGGCTCAGACCATGAACTCCTTATTGCCAAATTCAGACTGAAATTGAAGAAAGTAGGGAAAACCACTAGACCATTCAGGTATGACCTAAATCAAATCCCTTATGATTATACAGTGGAAGTGAGAAATACATTTAAGGGCCTAGATCTAATAGATAGAGTGCCTGATGAACTATGGAATGAGGTTCGTTACACTGTACAGAGACAGGGATCAAGACCATCCCCATGGAAAAGAAATGCACAAAAGCAAAATGGCTGTCTGGGGAGGCCTTACAAATAGCTGTGAAAAGAAGAGAAGCGAAAAGCAAAGGAGAAAAGGAAAGATATAAACATCTGAATGCAGAGTTCCAAAGAATAGCAAGGAGAGATAAGAAAGCCTTCTTCAGCAATCAATGCAAAGAAATAGAGGAAAACAACAGAATGGGAAAGACTAGGGATCTCTTCAAGAAAATCAGAGATACCAAAGGAATATTTCATGCAAAGATGGGCTCGATAAAGGACAGAAATGGTATGGACCTAACAGAAGCAGAAGATATTAAGAAGAGGTGGCAAGAATACACAGAAGAACTGTACAAAAAAGATCTTCATGACCCAGATAATCACGATGGTGTGATCACTGACCTAGAGCCAGACATCCTGGAATGTGAAGTCAAGTGGGCCTTAGAAAGCATCACTACGAACAAAGCTAGTGGAGGTGATGGAATCCCAGTTGAGCTATTCCAAATCCTGAAAGATGATGCTGTGAAAGTGCTGCACTCAATACACCAGCACATTTGGAAAACTCAGCAGTGGCCACAGGACTGGAAAAGGTCAGTTTTCATTTCAATCCCAAAGAAAGGCAATGCCAAAGAATGCTCAAAGTACCACACAATTGCACTCATCTCACACACTAGTAAAGTAATGCTCAAAATTCTCCAAGCCAGGCTTCAGCAATATGTGAACCGTAAACTTCCTGATCTTCAAGCTGGTTTTAGAAAAGATAGAGGAACCAGAGATCAAATGGCCAACATCCACTGGATCATGGAAAAAGCAAGAGAGTTCTAGAAAAGCATCTATTTCTGCTTTACTGACTATGCCAAAGCCTTTGACTGTGTGGATCACAATAAGCTGTGGAAAATTCTGAAAGTGATGGGAATATCAGACTACCTGACCTGCCTCTTGAGAAATCTGTATGCAGGTCAGGAAGCAACAGTTAGAACTGGACATGGAACAACAGACTGGTTCCAAATAGGAAAAGGAGTACGTCAAGGCTGTATATTGTCACCCTGTTTATTTAACTTATAAGCAGAGTACATCATGAGAACTGCTGGGCTGGAAGAAGCACAAGCTGGAATCAAGATTGCCGGGAGAAATATCAGTAACCTCAGACATGCAGATGACACCACCCTTATGGCAGAAAGTGAAGAGGAACTAAAAAGCCTCTTGATGAAAGTGAAAGAGGAGAGTGAAAAAGTTGGCTTAAAGCTCAACATTCAGAAAACGAAGATCATGGCATCTGGTCCCATCACTTCATGGGAAATAGATGGGGAAACAGTGTCAGACTTTATTTTTCTGGGCTCCAAAATCACTGCAGATGGTGACTGCAGCCATGAAATTAAAAGACACTTACTCCTTGGAAGGAAAGTTATGACCAACCTAGATAGCATATTCAAAAGCAGAGACATTACTTTGCCAACAAAGGTCCGTCTAGTCAAGGCTATGGTTTTTCCTGTGGTCATGTATGGATGTGAGAGTTGGACTGTGAAGAAGGCTGAGCACTGAAGAATTGATGCTTTTGAACTGTGGTGTTGGAGAAGACTCTTGAGAGTCCCTTGGACTGCAAGGAGATCCAACCAGTCCATTCTGAAGGAGATCAGTCCTGGGATTTCTTTGGAAGGAATGATGCTAAAGCTGAAACTCCAGTACTATGGCCACCTGATGCAAAGAGTTGACTCATTGGAAAAGACCCTGATGCTGGGAGGGATTGGGGGCAGGAGGAGAAGGGGACGACAGAGGATGAGATGGCTGGATGGCATCACTGACTCGATGGAAGTGAGTCTGAGTGAACTCCGGGAGTTGGTGATGGACAGGGAGGCCTGGCGTGCTGGGATTCATGGGGTCGCAAAGAGTAGGACACGACTGAGTGACTGATCTGATCTGATCTGTTTAATGTAAACATTTAGTGCTATGCGATACTGGATGCTTGGGGCTAGTGCACTGGGACGACCCAGAGGGATGGTATGGGGAGGGAGGAGGGAGGAGGGTTCAGGATGGGGAACACATGTATACCTGTGGCGGATTCATTTTGATATTTGGCAAAACTAATACAATTATGTAAAGTTTAAAAATAAAATAAAATTAAAAAAAAAAAAACATTTAGTGCTATGAACTTCTCTCTCATCATCACTTTAATTGTATCCCAAATAATGTTTCATTTTTATTTTCTTTCAGTTCTTTGCATTTAAAAATTTTCCTTTGATACTTCTTTTATCCATGGATTATGTAGAAGTAACAACATTTTGTTTTATTTTTAACTATGTGTACATTTTCTGTTGTTTTTCTTCTATTGATTATTAATTTGATGGCTTTATGGTTGGTGAACATACTCTGTATAATGTCAGTTTTTTAATGTTGTTGAGATTTGTCTCCAAGGTATGAGTTATCTTGTTGAAAATTCATGGGTACTTAAAAAGAATGTATTTTCTGTCATTGATGTTGTCTGTAAATACATCAATTACACTATTTTGGCTGATTGTATTGAAGAAGAAAAGTTAACATTTTACATAACCTTCTGTTCCCTCTGCCTCTGTAACTCAGCTTGCTCTTTGCAAAGTCTGGATCCCATAGGCCACATACTGGTTTTTGCAACATTTCTGGAAGCCCCAGACAGATTCCAACCATGCCGGCCCGTTGAGCTGCCGGACTGATGGCTTGGCCAGGCTGGAGCGAAGGAACCCCGAGACGAATGAGGAGGTGCACCACCTGATAGTATTCTGGGTTCTCTTCAGACCAGTGTTCTGACTCTCTGGACAGCCAGGCCCCAGCTGTACTCATTGGAGGGACAGACCAAATCACCAGGAATGGCCACAGAATCAGGTAAGGCCCCAGGGCCAGTCCCCAGTTCAGGTCCTACCCCAACGGGTAGAAGAGGAGACTGATCACCTCCTTCGAGCTCCTAGGGAGGGAGCAACAGTTAAGGAAACCTGGGGACTCAGGAGAAGGGGGACATTGTGATAGACTCTGAATGATTGTGAGTGTGTGATCGCTGATTGAACAGAGAGAAATTTTTGTTCTTGGAAACTGCAAAACCAATTCTTTTTTGCATATGCAATTAAAAACAACTAGCTTTTTAAAAGACCTGCCTAAGAAAAAGCTTGAAGTTAACCCTTTCCATGTCCTTGAAATACACAGCCCACTTTGCCTGAGACCTCAGCCTTGGGCAAGTTAGAACTTCAAGCAAAGAAAGAAAAAGGGGTCAAAGAGATTTTTTTTTTTCTGCAACATTTTTAATCTGTAAACTGAACTTTTTATCATGCACAAAAGTCTGTGACATAGGCTTTCTTAGATTAGACCCAGTTTGGCCAACTGAAAATGGAAAATCAGGATTGTTTTTTGTACAGGAAAATTTTCAATAAACCCAAGGAATGTTTTTCACAAGACACAGGCTGGACCGTAAGTTTTGCATCCAAGAGGCTAGGCTGTTGATTTGACTTAATCTTCTCGCACCAAGATTTGCAAAGGAAAGATAAAAGTCAACCAAGACAGTACATTTCAATTTGTTTCGATTGTTTATTAACCATATTACAATAATAATCCTGGTAGATACCTTAGTTCATCCTTCTAATAAGCCTGTTGATCTGGTCTTCCCTGTTGCCAGCATCTCCACCTTCTACAAAATGGGTGGTCTTTTTCTTCATTCCACCTCGTGGAGAAGACAATTTGAAGGGCCACAGGAAGTTGTTTGGTTCTTTGAAACATTTTCCAACGGTATAGATCTCATGAATCAGATCCTCCATGCAGATGATTCCATATTTCCCAAGAGGTCGAGCAATCAATGCGTTGTCTGTCAGGGCAATTCACTTTTTGTTGATTTTGCCGTAACCACGCTTGTAAATCAATTCATTTACAGACTTCAGATTTGGGTACCCCCATGCAATGTATGGCTCCACAATTCTCAGCATGTTAATTGATGCCTTGTTGAGCTTCACAAAGGTGCCGTTGAAGATCTGCCGGAGGCGAAGGAGCTGCAGCACCTTTCGAACCTTTGGGCTCACACCGTTGATACCTCTGATCCTGATGACAAACGCCAATTTGGGTTCCGCGGGTACATAGAAGTTACCGGCTTTTCGTGCCATCCTAGCCATTCGAATTTCAGTTCTGTACATCTGCCTGTATTCCTTGTGGTAATGCTTAGCTTTTTCATAGATAAGCTTCCTCCTTGCCTTTCGAAGCATCTTTTGGGCAAACTTCTTTCTCAGTCGCTGATCTTAAGCTCATGAAATTCTTCCGCTTTTTCTTAAGGGTTTCTGGCACAGCAGGAACCTTCTTTTTCTTCTCTTCTGCACCCTCCATGGTTCCAGCCGGGAAAGAGCCAAAGAGATATTTTGAATCTCAAGCAGAAAACTGTAAGATCTCTGTCAGCCTGTCTGTCTGGATTTATGTATATCTCAGTGTATATCTTTTGTTTTTTTTCTGATAATATTGTTGAAGTTGTAAATGAGTTCTAATTTAAGTGGCCTAAAGAAAAGTAAGCGCTTACAAATCAAACAATTCTAAATACAGAAAAATTAACCTAAATAAATTTCAGATTCACATAAACTGGGAAATATTCAATATTAAATATCTAGTATTAATGTTTGATAATTAAGTTGTATGTTTTAAATAAAGCAGATATAAAAAATAAAATTACATTTTATAAAGGGAAAAGAAAGTAGGCCTGACTTACAGGTGGCTATTACAGAAAGTGATTAAAAATTTTGTGAAAAGTGGACCCTGAAAAAAAAGTTTTGTGCATGGTTAGGACTAAGTTTAAAAATAAATTTAATTAAGTTTACCTAAATGAGTTTAAAGTAAGTAGGTGCAAAACTTGAATTCGGCCTTTCTCTCTGTTAAGAGGACATACTTTCTTCAGATGTTGAACTGCTTTTAATAATAGATTTAAGTTTCTTTATCTCTTAATTGATCTGTCCTATATTTACCTTTGAAATCTTTTGTTACCTTTGGCTAAGTAAATATTATTTCACAGCGACTTATATGATCCTACCTGACTGAGTGTTATAAACCCTTTTGATAGTATTGACAAAACTTCCTAAATAACTTGACTTCTAGCTAACTTTGGAGTGCCTCAGAGGGCCCCTGAGACATCCCAAAGAGCTATTAAGCTACCTGGGTTCATTTGACATGTTAAATGACATGAGAAGTACTGTTGAAGGGGTGATAAATCTTTTCAGGTTATACTGTATGGTTATGTTATTAATATAGATATCCTAAGATTATGTGAAATTAATATAGATCTGATATGTCCTGATAAAAGAAGGTCAATTATAATTCTAGTTATCATATTAAAGTGTTATGACCAGGTTTCTTTGTCAATTGCAATAGAATCAGATTTTAAACATGCCTTCTATGGTTTTACTCTCATGCCTTTAGAAGAATACTGCTAGTTCTTAAAAATTTATGGAAAAGACTCTCTAAGATTAAGCAGATAAACAAATTTTTTTATTAACAGTAAGCTGGTACCAGACTAGAATTTGGTCTTCTCTTTGTTTAGAGAAAAAAGTTTTCTTAGAATGCAGCTTTTGATAACAGATTATGAGGTTCTTTGCCTTTAAGTGATTTACACTTGTTTTAAAACCTTTTTGTTACTTTAGTAAAGTAAATAAACATTATTTAAGATTATGGTACATGTAGACAAAGCTCATTCTGCTTCTACAAAAAAAATAGCCCCTTATGGTTAGACTTTTGCTATCCCGATGTCCTTAAAACATGGCAATAGTCTGCTCCTATTGAAAGTGGATATAAAGCTAAAAATCAAAGAGCGAGAGCTATGGGCTCTCCAGGCTCCCTGACAGATCTCATTTTTATTTGATAGGTTATAACCTTACATGGCTACAGTGTTAATGCCCTCACAATGAGTTCTCCAAAAAGGAAAAAAATTATGTTTCACTGAACATTAAGTTCTAGTTTTGTTAATTAAGGTCTGTGCTTACTAAGACTCACTTTTGAGATCACTCCTTGTTATGTTATATTGCTAAAAGGTTTAATTAAGTTAATAAAACGACACTCTTAAGATTGTTTCTAAAGCTTATCTCAGTAACCAATCTTTGGATAAAGGTCAGATGCTCCATGATGTACAACCAGGATTTTAACACTTGGCTATAATCATTCAACTGAGTCAGATGACCTGGAGTATACCGGGTTATACCCAATGAAAGTTCTTGACTTAAACTCTTGCTTGTGACCTTATTAATAACTGCTGGCTATATTATTTTCTATGTAGCTTGCTTCAGAAGATTACTTCTTACATTATATTGTGTGACTGAATCTGTAATAAAATGCTGATATACAGTTCCATATGAGATCAATAATTGTAATAATGTAACTCTAGATATGGGAAGCGGAGAAGGCGATGGCACCCCACTCATGACTGAGCGACTTCACTTTCACTTTTCACTTTCATGCACTGGAGAAGGAAATGGCAACCCACTCCAGTGTTCTTGCCTGGAGAATCCCAGGGACGGGGGAGCCTGGTGGGCTGCCGTCTATGGGGTTGCACAGAGTCGGACACGACTGAAGCGACTTAGCAGCAGCAGCAGATATGGGAAGAAGCAACAAGAGGAAATATTTTCCTGGACCAAGAGGCTAGTGAGACAGGTATGGTCCAGAAACTTTTGCTACTTACAAGGCCTGCTCTAGTGACAACACATTAAGTGGCCTGTCAGTGGAATCTTTGTTAGACCTGGGAATGAGCCTTCCCAGCCTTGTTGGACACAATGATCATGAAATGCCCCCAAACATGGTCAAATATGTGGCTATGAAGGGGCCCTGCTTACTGGAAATTTGCCAGCTGCCTCTACAAAGGTCAAATCATGACCATTACAAGATGCTGACCTTCAACACCCCCTTGAAAGGAGTTCAGGGTGGAGACAAAAAATAAGGCACTCTGTGCTCTGGGAAAAATCCAGAAAAACAGGCCTTCAGATAGTCAGATGCTTTCAGGTAAAGATTTTTATGAGTCCAAATTCTTGCATCTTCCCATACCTAGAGAAATACTAATGTCACAAACCAATGTTTGGACCTGGTTCTCCTGGCTAGCCCCCCAGCAGCTTCCCTACTTCTATTAATCTTTGGGTCATATAGCTTTAACTTTCTTGTTAAGTTTGCTTCTCCAAGTAGTAGTATGAAAAGAATATCCCCTGGACAACACCCAGACAATGCTGGAACAAGCTGCCTTATCATTCTGTGGACTCTCCATCTCTCTCTGTGAATACACCTCAAGGTCCTCAGGCTATTCTCCCTTTAAGATCTTATATGGGAGACCACCTCTAGTGATAGAAAAGCTCAACAGAGACCACCAGCAACTAGCTGACCTGGAGATGTCCCAACACCTCCAGGCCCTGGGAAAAGTCTTCCGCCATACTGCCTGATAAATCTTAGAGAGGACACCCATTCCTTTGGGCAATTGGGTTCATCCCTATCAGCCAGGAGATGAGGTATGGGTTAAAGGTTAAAAAAAAACACTTCAGGCAGTTTGGACAGGCCCTCACACTGTCGTCCTGGCAACCCCTACAGCTGTTAGAGTTATAGGTGTCATCCCTTGGATCCACCACACCAGAGTCAAGAAGGCAGCGACTTCCTTTGATGAGGACACCTGGAAAACAATTCTGGACCCCTGAAAATTCCCTCAAGTTCTAGTTCCAGAAACAACGGCCCTAACCCAGGAAGGACGCTGAGCCCTGCTCTAGTCACTCAGGAAGCTGACTAGTCAACACACGGCAGAAGCTTGAACAACACACAGCCTTGCTGCAGCCACACTCCATCAGCTGCCTCGTCAACACATGGCAGAAGCTTGAGGGTCTGGTTATCAAAATATCAATGGATTTTCATTGTCAACGCTGGACTCTATCCCTGATTGGTGTTATTGCTCTGATCTTCGCTATAGTACTAGCTTCAGTCACACCCCAGGACTGGGATTTGGGTCAGAAGCTGCAGTTAGCTGTCTGTTATCTTGCTGTAGTGGGAAGCCTCATTCTCATTAGATGTCTCTTGTGATCGATTCTCCCTAGTAACTAAATTGCTCACAGTATAGCTGACCCCCCTTCACAATAGGCTCAGTTGCTATAGCCAGGACAACCCAAAGATGGGAAGAAAACCTTTTGCTAGTGTTCAGTTATCTGTTGTGTGCAGGCTGCTTTGCAGTCTTTTTGGTGTCCCTTGCTGTAAAAGATGGTGCCATTCCTTATCCATCATGCACCTGTAAACATTACAGTCAACCCTTAGAAAATCATCAGCTAGAACAATGTATAGATAGCCAATCCTATAGGCCGATCACCTACTGCCTTCATAACCATGTGATGTATATCCAGGGGCCTGGGTGCCAAAAATGTTTTCCAGTTGTGCCCGCCACTGCTTCTAACTCTCCCCCATCAGAGGATCCAAACCCCGGGTGGTATCCTGACACCATGACACTGCCATCATGCCCCTGTTCCTTCATCTACCCCCAAATGCCACACAGATGTTACAACCCAGAACAGGTGTCTGTCTGCCAAATGAATGGAAAAACCTACTGGACAGGAACAATAATGCAAACAAATGAAATCACAGACCAATTTTGCCTTAAAAAATCAGACTGCTTGTTGGCAGTATGACCCAGGTTACAGAGTTAACTCCCCCTTAGATGCTCGTCTATACCAGATTCTCACGGAGAAGGCAATGGCACCCCACTCCAGTACTCTTGCCTGGAAAATCCCATGGATGGAGGAGCCTGGTGGGCTACAGTCCATGGGGTCGCTAAGAGTCGGACACGACTGAGTGACTTCACTTTCACTTTTCACTTTCATGCATTGGAGAAGGAAATGGCAACCCACTCCAGTGTTCTTGCCTGGAGATTCCCAGGGACGGGGGAGCCTGGTGGGCTGCCATCTGTGGGGTCGCACAGAGTCGGACATGACTGAAGCGACTTAGCAGCAGCAGCAGCAGCATACCAGATTCTCAACACAAGTCATCACCTTCTTAATGACACCAACCCCCAACTGGCCAGGGATTGCTGGCTTTGCTTATCCTTAGGAGCTCCATGGTACTTAGCTACACCAGTACCATTGAAAAATGCAACAGACATGGGAATTGCTATAGATCCACCCTTACAAGGGCCAGTCAAGGACAATTGAGTTAACTCAAAAGGTTCCAAAATGCTTTACAAATGGTGGAGGAACTGAACTTGTAGGCAATTTAGCCAGGAATGAATGCAATCAAACGTTAAAAGGTGAGTGGCCCACTCATCTTCCCACAAACACAATATTGTGCCACCCCTATTAACGCCTTTTCTTTGTTTGTGGGACAGATGCTTACTTATGTCTACCAGTCAATTGGATGGGTATCTGCATCTTAGCTTTCCTCACTCCCCAAATGAATATTGTCCCTAACAGGCAGACTCTCACCGTACCTCTGACAGCACATCAGTTCAGTGCAGTTCAGTTCAGTTGCTCAGTCATGTCCGACTCTGCGACCCCATGAATTGCAGCACGCCAGGCCTCCCTGTCCATCACCAACTCCCGGAGTTCACTCAAACTCACATTCATCAAGTCGGTGATGCCATCCAGCCATCTCATCCTCTCTCGTCCCCTTCTCCTCCTGCCCCCAATCCCTCCCAGCATCAGAGTCTTTTCCAGTGAGTCAACTCTTCACATGAGGTGGCCAAAGTACTGGAGTTTCAGCTTTAGCATCATTCCTTCCAAAGAAATCCCAGGGCTGATCTCCTTCAGAATGGACTGGTTGGATCTCCTTGCAGTCCAAGGGACTCTCAAGAGTCTTCTCCAACACCACAGTTCAAAAGCATCAATTCTTCAGTGCTCAGCCTTCTTCACAGTCCAACTCTCACATCCATATATGACCACAGGAAAAACCATAGCCTTGACTAGACGGACCTTTGTTGGCAAAGTAATGTCTCTGCTTTTTAATGCTATCTAGGTTGGTCATAATTTTCCTTCAGATATGCTGTCAAAAAGAACCATCCAGTTTATACCCCTAACTAGCTGGTCTGGGAATTATGGCTAAGATAGGTATGGGAATAGGAGAAATTGCTTCATCAACCACCTTCTACCGTGCATTATCCAAGGACTTCACAGACGACATTGAGAGAGTAGCCAAATCTTTATTGGCCTTAAAGGACCAACCAGATTCCCTGGCTGAGGTGGTTTTACACAATAGGAGAGGGCTAGACCTACTGACAGCTGAAAAGAGACGACTCTGCCTCTTCATAGATGAAGAATGCTGCTTTTATGTAAACCAATCAGGAATAGTCAGGGACATGGCCCAACAGCTAAGGGAACAAATCATGATGAGGAGAGAGGAACTAGCAAATTCCTGGGGTAATTGGAACAATATCTGGAGCTGGGCATAGTGGCATCTCCCTTTAACTGGTCCTCCCCATGTTCTTTGCGATGCTCTTGTATTCTCAATGCTATTTCCTTGTATTCTCAATGCTAATACCAAGTTCATAACCTCTTGAATTAAATCCATACAGTTACAAATGGTAATAGCTCAATATAGCCCCCTAACCGATGGGGAACTCTGAATGTCCTACCGAAACATGAGATGACAGAAGGATCAAGAGGGGGGAATGAAGAGGAAAAGTTAAAATTTTATACAACCTCCTGTTCCTTCTGCCTCTGTAACTCACTTGCTCATTGCAAACTGAACAAACCTGGATCACACAGGTCATGCAGTCTCAGAACGTGGGGACTCACAGTACTAGGAACTGGAGCTTACCTCACTCACCCTCGTCCTGCTGCTTGCAATTGCCCAGCCCCTGAAAACCTGCAAACCCGCTTAATCATGCCTGTCTGTGTATAAAAACTCTGTAACCCCTTTGTTCAGGGCTCAAAGCTTGGAGTGTTAACTCCTCTGGGCCCGCTGGCATAATAAACCTGAGTTCTCCAACTCTCCAAGTGTGGTGCTTGGTTTCTCGAGTACTGGTTTCTGCAACAGTATTATTCAGTTCTTCTATACCCTTACAGATATCTTGTCTCATAGTTTTATCATTTGCTGAGAGTGTGGTGTTGACCTTTATAGTACTACAGTTTTGGACTTGTCTACTTCTTTCATTTATATTAGTTCTTCCTTCATATATTTTGAGGCTCTGTTCTTTGATACACGCATATTTAAGATCACGCTTTCTTCCAGGTGATTGACCTGTTATCATTATATAGTGTTCCACTTTGTCTCCACTTTGGAGAATTCAAATTTGTTTTGTACCTAGGTTCACATTGTAACAGTTTCCAGGTTTGGTACATTTGAAATTTTTAATTTTTACTTATTTATTTATGGTTGCTCTAGGTCTTCGTTGCTGCTCACAGGCTTTCTCTAGTTGTGAGGCTACTATCCAGGTGTGGTGTGCAGGCTTCTCATTGTAGTGGCTTCTCTTGTCAAAGAATATGGGCTCTAGGGCACATGGGCTTCAGTAGTTGAGGCATGAGGGCTCAGGAGTTGTGGCTCACAAGCTCTAGAGCATGGGCTCAGTAGTTGTGGTGCACAGGCTTAGTTGCCCTGAGGCATATAGAATCTTTTCTGACCAGGGATTGAACCTGTGTACCCTGCAACGGCAGGTGGATTTTTAACCACTGGGCCACCAGGGAAGTCTGGTACATTTTAAATTTTAACAGCAAAATAAATTTTTATTCATAGCCTAATTTGTTTATGATCAGATTAGTTTCTATTCAAGCATTAGTGATCTATGAACTGGGTTGGGTGGATTTTTCTTACGACTGTTCCCTAGCCCAGAGAATAACTCCCTTTTCCCAATCCTCTCTTAGAGTGGAGACTGATGTGATGGGCTAGACTCTGGAGAACTGTGAGCAGTACCACCATTTATTTCGAGGGGACACCCATATACAGAGGACTTGTCTATGCTTTTGTCTCTCTTATGATACTAAGCAGTAGGTATGCTGAGCCAGTGCCTACCTGCAAAGGCTGGGTGCTGCCCTATCACTCTCTCCTCCTTTCTTGTCACTGGAGATTTGGGGCTCTGTCATCCTTGCACACTAGGGTGATAAGATGCAGAATTAGAGTCAAAGAGATTCTGCTTCATTTGTGAGTCCAGGCAGTACAGTGCTTCAACCCAACTTGACCAGAAGGTTCTACCTTTTTTTTTTTAACTGCCTTGTGAACCGGCCATGCTTAATTACCTATCTGCACGTTATGTTCCCTTTCCAGGCAGTTACTGTTCTTCCACTGATTTTCTTGATTACTTCTGCCTTCTTTAACCCTTGTACTTTTCTTCACAGCTCTTTGACCCAGCATTGTTGCCCAAAAGACACAGTTAGCACTCCATTATATTCATGCATTTCTTCTGTGCTGCACTTTACCAAATTTTCTTAGTGTTTGATATATTATATGATATTTTGTATTGGTTGCTACCTTTTTAAAAAATATTGTCACACATTCATTCTACAATGTTGTAAAATGTGATTTAGTGAGAGAATCATGTGGTTTGAGTTCTGACTTGACAATTTTCCAGCTGTGTAGAAGGCCCTACATTGAGACGTACTGGGAACCAGCATAGTGACTGATATTCCAGGTTCTTGTGTGTATGTCTCCAGTATGAAAAGGCCTGGGAGAGGGCAGAGTGTTAATGTAGGTTGGGAGTGAGGCATTATTGTGTCCCCTGGATAAATACTAGCCTACTATAGTCAGATTCTCACAAGGAACTTCACATTGTATGTTTAGATGGGCTTCCCTTATGGCTCAGCTGGTAAAGAATCTTCCTGCAATGCAGGAGACCTGGGTTCGGTCCCTGGGTTGGGAAGATCCCCTGGAGAAGGGAAAAGCTACCCACTCTAGTATTCTGGCCTGGAGAATTCCATGGACTGTATAGCCCATAGGGTCACAAAGAGTCGGACACGACTGAGTGACTTTCACTTAACTCATCTAAACAAGAACCAAAGGAAGAATCTGACTGTAGTCAGATTTTCACCAGGAACTTCATACTCTATGGCAGATCACAAACATATTTACCCAAATGTCATAACTCATATTGAAATGTCACAGGTAGGTGGCGCCTACCAACAATGCAGGAGACATGAGACTTGGGTTCCATCCCTGGGTCGAGAAGATCCCCTGGAGGAGGGCATGGCAACCCACTCCAGTATTCTTGCCTGGAGAATCCCTTGGACAGAGGAGCCTGGAGGGCTACAGTCCATGGGGTTGCAAAGAGTCAGACATGACTGAAGTGACTTAGCATGCCCATTCAAATAGACATGCCCTCAGGTGTTGCCATTCTCTCATCCAGAGGCCAGCTCTTCGTGTTTGCAGACATGGTGGTAGACCCCCATGTGTGAAAAGACAAGGTAAGTTTCTGCACTTCTTAGTTGTTTCAACCATTTGTGGAGTCATTATTTCCTCTCTGTTCTTCTTTTTGCTTCTTACCCATTCACCCCTTTAGGAATTCTATTCTATTTGGCCTTTTTGTCACCTGCTTTCATTTTCTGGGTTCATATGAGGATGTCACCAGTAAACTTGTGCCTTCCCAGGGCTTATGGTAATGTAAGGACAGGTCTACCAGTAACCTAAGTGGGAAGAATATTGATGGGAGGACTGGTCAAGGCCTCCTGAAGTCTGGTTCTTCAATTGCTTTCACAATAAGCAGATTGTCCTCATTTGGACATTGTTTCATCTCTTAGTAGTTTGCCCTTGACACTTAATTTTTCAAACTGGCAAACACATTCCAGGCCAGCTTGCTAGTTTCTTTCTTGGTTGTCTTAATTACAGTGAAAATTGAACACTTCAGTTCATCTTTAGTAACTATGTCCATATACCTAACTTATTATTGCTTTATGTTCTTCACATTTTACAATTGCCTTGAAATAGATGACACATGTTGAGAAATACATTTTAGCTATTCCTATTATATGTTTGCATATATATCTATATATGCAATATATATAATATGCAATATATAATATTGTGTATATATATATATATATACAATATTATATATATTGGTGATGGACAGGGAGGCCTGACCTGCTGCAGTCCATGGAGTTGGAAAGGGTTGGACCCTACTGCGTGACTGAACTGCACTGATTATAAATTTTACATTTTGTATTGCAGCATCACTACCACTTTCCAATATAAGTTTCTCTTGCACAGAAATCTCATTGCTTACAGGCTGATACTAGCTATTAATATAAGCATAATCAAAATGGGATGAGATAAATTTTTCTTTGGTAATCAGTTTCCAACTATGCCTTCACATGAGCTGGTGGAGTCTGCTGTATTGTCCCTATAATCCACCTAAGCTGCCTGTTACACAACAGTTTCCCCACCACTAGTAAAACAATTCTTTGTTTCCATAGGCTCTGGTAAAGTTGATTTCCTCTGTGTCCCAAAATAAATCTACCATTGCGATCACACTGATACCATATGGTGCCATCACTCAAATTCAGCCTTAGTCAAATGACCATCAACTTAAGTACTCCTTAACACATGTTCAAGAAAGGGGAATGGAAAAGGTTATGACAAAGGTAAGCTTGATGCAGTAAAGTGGTTTCAGAATAGGAGGCACTTTTACATTATTGTTTATCTGAATATTGAAAATCTTGGCTAAAAGACTCCTTATTATCCTGTGTTTATAATACTGGCTCATGGTGGGGGGTGTCCTAAGATAGCAGAGGAATAGGACAGGGAGACCAATTTCTCCCCCACAAATTCATTGAAAGATCATTTGAACGCTGAACAAATACCACGAAACAACTTCTGAATGCTGGCAGAGAACACCAGGTACCCAGAAAGGTAGCCCATTGTCTTCAAAAGAAGGTAGGACAAAAGATAAAAGATAAAAAGAGAGACAAAAGAGTTAGGGATGGAGACCCATCCTGGGGAGGGAGTCTTAAAAGAGAAGTTTCCAAACACCAGGAGACCCTCTCACTGGCCGGTCTGTGGGGAGTTTTGGAATCTCAGAAGGCAACATAACCGGGAGGAAAATATAAATAAATAAAACCCACAAATTACAGATCTAACTACAACTTCCAGAGGAGAAGTAGCCCAGATGCTCGTGTCAGCCACCAGCAAGCGGGGCTGAACAGGGAGGCGCGGGCTGCACTGCTTAGGGTAAGGACCAGGCCTGAATGCCCTGAGGGCAATCTGAGGGAGCTAATGTGAGATAGCAACCCAAACCGTGGGATAGACAGAGAGGAAAAAAATGAAAGAGAGAAAGAACTTTCCCGCAAAAAGCTCTAAGCTAAGGCACTGCCGTGCCCACTCACAGAACAAAGGACTGAGCGAATACTAGAGGAGAGCTAGCCGGCTGTGGACCTGCCCATCCCCTGCCAGAGGCAGGGAGGCAGGCAGGTGCCAGCCAGAGCCAGAAGGAAAGGGGCAAACTTGGCCCCAGAGATGGCATCCCCTACCAAACTGTGAGCAGGTTCTCAGTTGCTAATCAAGTCTTCCTGGGATCCTGGACGGTTGACATTCCTCAGGAGGGTCACAGCCAGAGATAAGCTCCCCAGAAAAGACACATGGCACACCTGAGATGCAGCTGTGCACCCAGGGAATCGAGCGGCAGGGACTGGGGAGGTGATAAGACGGACCGCAGCTGGGGAGTGTGCACTCGCCAAGCACCTGGTCACCTGAGCTGCTTGGACCTGGGAAGGGCACAAGACACGGGCGCGAAACACAGGCCCAACTGAGTCTGTGCCTTCGTGGAGTACCTGAGAACCTGCACCTGAGTGGCATACATCTGGGAAGTGCATGCAACCCAGGGCCCACACCAGAAAGTTCCCCAGCAGAGCAACCTGGAGCCTAAGCAGTGTAGACCAGGAAAGCACACACTCCATGAACAGGGGCAAACCCAGTGTGGCCCAGACACTGCGAGCATTCCCCACACCCTCTAGTGATATTTGCTTGCAGTGTTCCTCCCTCCCCATAGCACAATTGAACAAGTGAGCCTAAATAAATGACCACCTTTGCCCCCTTGTGTCAGGGTAGAGGTTAAATACTGAAGAGACTTACAAATGGAGGAAGTAAAAATAAACCAAGAAGAGGGAATGGCTCTGGAAGTGACAGGTGGAACAGATTAAAACCCTGTAATTAACACTGACTACATTGGAAGGGACCTACAGACTTTGAGAAGAAGTATAAGGTGGAACAAGGAACTATCTGAAACTGAACTGACCACACACTGCCCTCTACAGCTCCAGAGAAATTCCTCGATATATTTTACTACTATCATTTTTAAATTTTTAAAAAAATTTTAAGTTTTTTTATTAATCCTTTAATTTTCATTTTTAAAACCTACTATTACCTTGAAAAAAAGACCCTATTTTTAAAGCAAATTTCATATTTTTTAATATATAATTTTTGTGATTTTTAAAAATATTGTATTTTTGAGAGTCTAACCTCTACTCTAGATTTTTAATCTTTGCTTTTTGGTAATTGTTATCAGTTTTGTACCTTTAAGAATCCAATCTTCAGTACCCATTCTTACTTAGGAGTGTGATTACTGGCTTGATTGCTCTCTCTCCTTTTGACTCTCCTTTGTCTCCCCTGGGTCACCTCTATCTTCTCCCTCCCCCTTCTCTTCTCTGCTTAACTCTGTGAATCTATTTGGGTGATCTGGGTGGTGGAGAAAACGTAGGGAACTGATCACAGGCTAGATTTCTCTCTCACCTTTTGACTCCCCCTCCTCTCCTCCTGGTCACCCCCTTCTCCTCCCTCCCTTTTATTTTCTCTATGGAACTCCGTGAACCTCTCTGAGTGTTCCAGACTGTAGAGAACACATAGGGAATTGATTACTGGCTAGACTGCTCTCTCCCATTTTGATTTCCCCTCTTCTCCTCCTGGTCACCTCTATCTCCTTCCTCCCTCTTCTCTTCTCCATGTAACTCTGTGAACCTCTATGGGTGTCCCTCACTGTGGAGAATCTTTTCACCATTAACCTAGATGTTTTGTCATCAGTGCTGTATGAATGCAGAAGTCTTGAGGCTACTACAAGAATAAGACTGAAAGCCAGAGGCAGGAGGCCTAAATCTAAAACTTGAGATCACCAGAAATCTCCTGACTCCAGAGACCATTAATCTATAAAAGCTCATCCAAAAGCCTCCATACATACAATGAAACCAAGCTCCACCTAAGAGCCAACAAGTTTCAGAACAAGACATACCAAGCTAATTCTCGATCAAAGCAGGAACATAACCCCAAGCACAAAAATACAAGTGGCCAAAAGTCACATCAAACCCATAGACACCTCAAAACTCACTACTGGACACTTCATTGCACTCCAGAGAGAAGAGATCCAGCCACACCCATGAGAACACCAACGCAAGCTTCCCTAACCAGGAAACCTTGACAAGCCACTTGTCCAATCCCATCTACAGGGAGGAACCTCCACAATAAAGAGGAACCACAAACTTCCAGCACACAGAAAGGCCACACCAAACACAGCAACCTAAACAAGATGAAAGGCAGAAAAATATTCAGCAGGTAAAGGAACATGATATAAGCCCACTGAACCAAACAGAAGAGGAGGAGATAGGGAGTCTAACTGAAAAAGAATTCAGAATAATGATAGTAAAAATGATCCAAAATTTTGAAAACAAAATGGAGTTACAGATAAATGGTCTGAAGACAAGGATTTAGAAGATGCAAGAAAAGTTTTAAAAGGACCTAGAAGAAATAAAAAAGAATCAATCAATAATGAATAATGCAATAACTGAGATCAAAAGCACTCTGGAGGGAATCAATAGTAGAATAACTGAAGCAGAAGATAGGATAAGCAAGGTGGAAGACAGAATGGTGGAAATAAATGAAGCAGAGAGGAAAAAATAAAAAAGAATTAAAAGAAATGAGGACAACCTCAAGACCTCTGGGACAGTGTCAAACGCCCCAACATTCAAATCATAAGAGTCCCAGAAGAAGATGACAAAAAGAAGGGCCATGAAAAAATACTTGAGGAGATAATAGTTGAAAACTTCCTTAAAATGGGGAAGGAAACAGCCACCCAAGTCCAAGAAACCCAGAGAGTCCCAAACAGGATAAACCCAAGGTGAAACACCCCAAGACACATACGAATCAAATCAATGAAGATGAAACACAAAGAACAAATATTAAAAGCAGCAAGGGAAAAACAACAATTAACCCACAAGGGGATCCCCATAAGGATAACAGCTGAACTTTCAAAAGAAACTCTTCAAGCCAGAAGGGAATGGCAGGACATACTTAAAGTGATGAAAGAGAAAAGCCTACAACCCAGATTACTGTACCCAGCAAGGATCTCATTCAAATATGAAGGAGAAATCAAAAGCTTTGCAGACAAGCAAATCTCAGAGAGTCAGCACCACCAAACCAGCTCTCCTGGAGAAGACAATGGCAACACACTCCTATACTCTTGCCTGGAAAATCCCATGGACAGAGGAGCCTGGTAGGCTGTAGTCCATGGGGTCACTAAGAGTCCGACACGACTGAGCAACTTCACTTTCATTTTTCACTTTCATGCATTGCAGAAGGAAATGGCAACCCTCTCCAGTGGTCCTGCCTGGAGAATCCCAGGGACCGGGGAGCCTGGTGGGCTGCCGTCTATTGGGTCACACAGAGTCGGACATGACTGAAGTGACTTAGCAGCAGCAGCAGCAGGAAACCGGCTCTCCAACAAATGCTAAAGGATCTTCTCTAGGCAGGAAACACAGGAAAGGTTTATAAACTTGAACCCAAAACAACAAAGTAAATGGCAATGGGATCATACTTATCAATAATTACCTTAAATGTAAATGGGTTGAATTCACCAACCAAAAGACAAAGACTGGCTGAATGGATACAAAAACAAGACCCCTATATATGCTGTCTATATGAGACCCACCTCAAACCTAGGGATGCATACAGACTGAAAGCAAAAGGCTGGAAAAAGATATTTCAAGCAAATGGAGACCAAAAGAAAGCAGGGGTAGCAATACTCCAGATAAAATAGACTTTGAAATAAAGGCCATGAAAAGCGACAAAGAAGGACACTACATAATGATCAAAGGATCAATCCAAGAAGAAGATATAACAATTATAAATATATATGCACCCAACATAGGAGCACCACAATATGTAAGGCAAATGCTAACAAATATGAAAGCAGAAATTAACAGTAACACAATAATAGTGGGAGACTTTAATATCCCACTCACACCTATGGATAAATCAACTAAACAGAAAATTAGCCAAGGAAACACAAACTTTAAATGATACAATGGACCAGTTAGACCTCATTGATATCTATAGGACATTTCACCCTAAAACAATGAATTTCACCTTTTTCTCAAGTGCACATGGAACCTTCTCCAGGATAGATCACATCCTGGCCCATAAATCTAGGTTTGGTAAATACAAAAAAATTGAAATCATCTCAAGCATCTTTTCTGATCACAATGCAGTAAGATTAGATATCAACTACAGGAAAAAAAGTATGAAAAATATAAACATACAAACATATGGAGTCCATGGGGTCACTAAGAGTCAGACATGACTGAGCAACTTCACTTTCATTTTTCACTTTCATGTATTGGCTAAGCAACAGACTTCTGAATAACCAACAAATCGCAGAAGAAATAAAAAAGAAATCAAAATATACATAGAAACAAATAAAAATGAAAACACAGCAACCCAAAACCTAAGGGGAAGGTTCATAGCAATACAAGCCTACTTCAAGAAACAGGAGAGAAATCCAATAAATAACCTAACTCTACACCTAAAGCAACTAGAAAAGGAATAAATGAAGAAGTTCAGGGTTAGTAAAAGGAAAGAAATCACAAAAATTAGGGCAGAAATAAATGCAAAAGAAACAAAAGAGACCATAGCAAAAATCAACAAAGCTAAAAGCTGGTTCTTCGAGAGGATAAATAAAATAGACAAACCATTAGCCAGACTCATCAAGAAACAAAGGGAGACGAATCAAATCAACAAAATTAGAGATGAAAGTGGAAAAATCACAACAGACAACACAGAAATACAAAGGATCACAAGAGACTATTATCAGCAAATATATGCCAATAAAATGGACAACTTGGAAGACATGGACAAATTCTTAGAAAAGTATAACTTTCCAAAACTGAACCAGGAAGAAATAGAAAATCTTAACAGACCCATCACAAGCACAGAAATTGAAACTGTAATCAGAAATCTTCCAACAAACAAAATCCCAGGACCAGATGGCTTCAGAGGTGAATTCTACCAAAAATGTAGAGAAGAGCTCACACCTATCCTACTCAAACTCTTCCAGAAAATTGCAGAGGAAGGTAAACTTCCAAACTCATTCTATGAGGCCACCATCACCCTAATACCGAAACCAGACAAAGATGCCACATAAAAAGAAAACTACAGGCCAATATCACTGATGAACATAGATGTAAAAATCCTTAACAAAATTCTAGCAAACAGAATCCAACAGCATATTAAAATGATCATACATCATGACCAAGTGGGCTTTATCCCAGGGATGCAAGGATTCTTCAATATTCACAAATCAATTAATGGGATATACTACATTAACAAATTAAAAGATAAAAACCATATGATTATCTCAATAGATGCAGAGAAAGCCTTTGACAAAATTCAACATCCATTTATGATAAAAACCCTCCAGAAAGCAGGCAGAGAAGGAACATACCTCAACATAATAAGAACCATATATGATAAACCCACAGCAAACAGTATTGTCAATGGTGAAAAAATTGAAAGCCGTTTCTCTAAAGTCAGGAACAAGACAAGGGTGCCCACTTTCACCAATACTCTTCAACATAGTTTTGGCCACAGCAATCAGAGCAGAAAAAGAAATAAAAGGAATCCAGATTGGAAAAGAAGAAGTAAAACTCTCACTGTTGGCAGATGACATGATCCTCTACATAGAAAACCCTAAAGACTCCACTAGAAAATTATCCGAGCTAATTAATGAATACAGCTTTTGAACTGTGGTGTTGGAGAAGACTCTTGAGAGTCCCTTGGACTGCAAGGAGATCCAACCAGTCCATCCTAAAGGAAATCAGTCCTGGGTGTTTATTGGAAGGACTGATGCTGAAGCTGAAACTCCAATACTTGGCCATCTGATGCGAAGAACCAACTCACCGGAAAAGACTCTGATGCTGCAAGAGATTGAAGGCAGGAGGAGAAAGTGATGGCAGAGGATGAGATGGTTGGATGGCATCACCAACTCAATGGACATGAGTTTGGGCAAACTCTGGGAGATGGTGAAGGACAGGGAAGCATAGCATGCTGTTGTCCATGGGATTGCAAAAAACTGGACATGACCAAGTGACTGAACAGCAGCAATAATATTTAGACATAATTATCTTAGTACAGACAGGGCACACACAGCATTAAAGACAATAAACTATTATTGTATACGTTCCACAAATTAGGTAAAATTGGTAGTAGGATCAAAAACATCATTAGCAAAGATTTAAGCCAAGAGCCTCAGGAACCAAATAATTTTCCTAGTATTTCCCCTAAACTGGAAAGATGATTGTTCAGAGCAGAAATTTGACTCTTCACATAGGTCATAAGATTGATTACATATGAAGATTCAACAGGTATAAAGACATAGACTTCAGTACATATTACACCACAAGGTTCTGCTTGGGAGGCGGTTAAAATATTGAGGGCTGTGTGAGTCCGCAGGAATGGTTTTACTTTCATTGAGACTTCTGAATTCAGCAAGCTAATGATTCACTATCATTCAAAGCTTGCTGAGTGAATTTTGTTAAAGCCTCTATGCGAGTTCAGTTCATTTCAGTCGCTCAGTCGTGTCTGACTCTTTGCGACCCCATGAACAACAGTATGCCAGGCCTCCCTGTCCATCACCAACACCCGGAGTTTACCCAAACTCATGTGCATTGAGTCGGTGATGCCATCCAACCATCTCATCCTCTGTTGTCCCCTTCTCCTCTTGCCCTCAATCTTTCCCAACATCAGGATCTTTTCAAATGAGTCAGCTTTTGCATCAGGTGGCCAAAGTATTGGAGTTTCAGCTTCAACATCAGTCCCTCCAGTGAACACCCAGGACTGATCTCCTTTAGGATGGACTGGTTGGATCTCCTTGCAGTCTAAGGGACTCTCAAGAGTCTTCTCCAACACCACAGTTCGTAAGTATCAATTCTTCTGCGCTCAGCTTTCTTTATAATCCAACTCTCACATCCATACACGACTACTGGAAAAACCATAGCCTTGACTAGAAGGACATTTGTTGACAAAGTAATGTCCCTGCTTTTTAATATGCTGTCTAGGTTAGTCATAACTTTCCTTCCAAGTAGTAAGTGTCTTTTAATTTCATGGCTGCATACACCATCTGCAGTGATTTTGGAGCCCCAAATAAAGTTAGCCACTGTTTCCACTGTTTCCCCATCTATTTGCCATGAAGTGATGGGACCAGATGCCATGATCTTCGTTTTCTGAATGTTGAGCTTTAAGCCAACTTTTTCACTCTCCTCTTTCACTTTCATCAAGAGGCTCTTTAGTTCTTCTTCACTTTCTGCCATAAGGGTGGTGTCATCTACATATCTGAGGTTATTGATATTTCTCCCAGCAATCTTGATTCCAGCTTGTGCTTCATCCAGCCCAGCATTTCTCATGATGTACTCTGCATATAAGTTAAGTAAGCAGAGTGACAATATACAGCCTTGACGTACTCCTTTTCCTATTTGGAACCAGTCTGTTGTTCCATGTCCAATTCTAACTGTTGCTTCCTGACCTGCATACAGATTTCTCAAGAGGCAGGTCAGGTGGTCTGGTATTCCCATCTCTTTCAGAATTTTCCACAGTTTATTGTGATCCACACAGTCAAAGGCTTTGGCATAGTCAATAAAGCAGAAATAGATGTTTTTATGAAACTCTCTTGCTTTTTTTCGATGCACTAAGGTTACTCATAAGTGACCTCGGGCCCAAGGGAAGCCAGTCCCCCTAACCAACCTGGGAAAGCCAAGGCCACAAATTTGTTCCATAAATCCACTGGGTTCCATTTAGAGCTACCCAATATTTAACATCTAGTGAAAAGAAAGTATTTATGGATAGATTCAGAACAGGCATCATTAATTGGCCAGATAAGGGGGGTTTCACATAGTGGTAATTTTAGCTTGCATGGTGCTAGAGTTTCTTTCAAAATAAAATTTCAAAGAGTCATCCAATGAAAGTCTTGGAGTGGAAAAATACACCAAGGCAACCTGGGAGTACTGGACATAGATAATTGGCCACCAGAGATTGGATTGATTTTTGAAACTTGCAAATGACTGAGCCCAAGGAAGCAATACATTCGGTTCATAAACAAAAGTTTGAGCAAACCGTCAAAGTAATCAGAATATAAGCCTGGTCCAGTATCTTGGTTCAACTGTCTACTTCAGATGTTGTCATCTTGTCCTGCTCTGTGCTAGTCTTAGTTAGTCATAGTCAGGTATCAGAAATAGGAGTTGCAGTCCATCCAGGCAGGGCCCTTCCAATGTGGCTTTTTAAAAGTCCTTTATTTTTGCTACTACCCAAAGCAATTTATAGATTCAATGCAATCCCTATCAAGCTACCAACGGTATTCTTCACAGAGCTAGAACAAATAATTTCACAATTTGTATGGAAATACAAAAAACCTCGAATAGTCAAAGCTATCTTGAGAAAGAGCAATGGATCTGGAGGAATCAACCTACCTGACTTCAGGCTCTACTACAAAGCCACAGTTATCAAGACAGTATGGTACTGGCACAAAGACAGAAATATAGATCAATGGAACAAAATAGAAAGCCCAGAGATAAATCCACGCACATATGGACACCTTATCTTTGACAAAGGAGGCAAGAATATACAATGAATTAAAGACAATCTCTTTAACAAGTGGTGCTGAGAAATCTGGTCAACCACTTGTAAAAGAATGAAACTAGAACACTTTCTAACACCATACACAAAAATAAACTCAAAATGGATTAAAGATCTCAACGTAAGACCAGAAACTATAAAACTCCTAGAGGAGAACATAGGCAAAACACTCTCTGACATACATCACAGCAGGATCCTCTATGACCCACCTCCCAGAATATTGGAAATAAAAGCAAAAATAAACAAATGGGACCTAATTAACCTTAAAAGCTTCTGCACATCAAAGGAAACTATTAGCAAGATAAAAAGGCAGCCTTCAGAATGGGAGAAAATAATAGCAAATGAAGCAACTGACAAACAACAAATCTCAAAAATATACAAGCAACTCCTATAGCTCAACTCCAGAAAAATAAATGACCCAATCAAAAAATGGGCCAAAGAACTAAATAGACATTTCTCCAAAGAAGACATACAGATGGCTAACAAACACATGAAAAGATGCTCAACATCACTCATTATCAGAGAAATGCTAATCAAAACCACCATGGGGTACCATTTCATGCAAGTCAGGATGGCTTCGATCCAAAACCTTACAAGCAATAAATGCTGGAGAGGGTGTGGAGAAAAGGGAACCCTCTTACACTGTTGGTGGGAATGCAAACTAGTACAGCCACTATGGAGAACAGTGTGGAGATTCCTTAAAAAACTGGAAATAGAACTGCCTTATGATCCAGCAATCCCACTGCTGGGCATACACACTGAGGAAACCAGAAGGGAAAGAGACACGTGTACCCCAGTGTTTATTGCAGCACTGTTTATAATAGCCAGGACATGGAAGCAACCTAGATGTCCATCAGCAGATGAATGGATAAGAAAGCTGTGGTACATATACACAATGGAGTATTACTCAGCCATTAAAAAGAATACATTTGAATCAGTTCTAGTGAGGTGGATGAAACTGGAGCCTATTATACAGAGTGAAGCAAGCCAGAAAGAAAAACACCAATACAGTATACTAACACATATATACGGAATTTAGAAAGATGGTAACAATAACCCTGTGTACGAGACAGAAAAAGAGACACTGATGTATAGAACAGTCTTACGGACTCTGTTGGAGAGGGAGAGGGTGGGAAGATTTGGGAGAATGGCATTGAAACATGTATAATATCATGTATGAAACGAGTCGCCAGTCCAGGTTCGATGCACGATATTGGATGCTTGTGGCTGGTGCACTGGGACGACCCAGAGGGATGGTATGGGGAGGGAGGAGGGTTCAGGATGGGGAACACATGTATACCTGTGGCAGATTCGTTTTGATATTTGGCAAAACTAATACAATTTTGTAAAGTTTAAAAATAAAATAAAATTTAAAAAAAAGTCCTTTATTTCGTGTTGTTTGCAGTGAGCATGATCTCCTGGTTTACAGGTTATGGTGAATCTGATCTTCATTCAAAGACAGATTACTGTGATAAACTTTAGAAACAAATTTAGAATGTCATTTTAATAATTTAACTAAAATTTGCAATAATAGCATAATAACAAGGAGCTATCTGTGAAGTGAATCTTAGGCAGTAAATACAGACCTCAATTAACAACACTAGAATTTAATATCCACTGAAACATGAACTTTTGCTGTCTAAAATTAACCTCATTTCTACAAATATAGCCCAATTAAAACCAATTTGTTTGCAAAATAAATTTGGTTAATTGATCACATAGGCTCTTTTAAATTAGCTCTACTGGAACGTTTCATGAGGAGTCTCAGATTGAACTTTTAAAGACCCCTCAAGGCCAGGAAGCCTACACAAAGGGTGTGTCAGAGATTCCACCTGTCGACAGAGGTATCTGTCAGTTTGGGTGAATTCCCCCTCTTCTCATAGCACCAGAAATACCTTGCGATCCCTGCACCTGTTAGGAGATAGCCTTCCTTAATTACCTGATAAAGCAACTGGGAAACTAGGAGTTTCTAAACTCTGGAGGGATCAGATAGACAAAAAAGATAAATCTTCAATTTTACTTACAAAATTATAATTTACCAAATTCCTATAAGTCATAATTAGCTTCAGGGGAAATGAAGCTAATATCTGAAAAACACAGGTTAAAAACCACTAATATTTCAGACAGAACTCCAAAATTATAACCGTACTCATCAGTTTGCTTAGTCCTATGTGAGTAATCCTTGATGTTAATCTTAGTTTTATAAAGCCATCAGGTTTTCCATTACAGTTCTTTAATTTCTTAATCAGTTCAGCAATATGATCTGAGTTATCACAAAAAAGTTAGTTGCTCAGCCATGTCCAACTCTTTGTGACCCCATGGACTGTAACCCACCAGGCTCCTCTACCTCTGAATTCTCCAGGTAAGAATACTGGAGTGGGTTGCAAATCCCTTCTCCAGGGGATCTTCCCAACCTAGGGATTGAACCCAGGTCTCTGGCGTTGTGAGCAGATTCTTTGCTGTCTGAGCCACGAGTGAAGCCTGAGTTATCAGAAACCCAAGTAGGGCTTTCCTGATAGCTAAGTTGGTAAAGAATCTGCCTCTAATGCAGGAGACTCTGGTTCAATTCCTGGGTCAAGAAGATCCACTGGAGAAGGGATAGGCTACCCACTGCAGTATTAATGGCTACCCACTCCAGTATTCTGCCTGGACAATTCCATGGACTATAGTCCATGGGGTCACAAAGAGTCGGACATGACTGAGTGACTTTCATACTTATAAAAAAGTCCTTTCTAAGAATCTTCTTGAAGATGAAACTCTTTTTTTTTTAAAGCATCATATTACAACAGAAACTGTCTATAACTAGCAAAAGACTCAAAATGCAAAATGCAAGGTTAAAGACCTTTGTCAATTACAATGCAATTGACAAACTTGGGTTACTGATGTGACATATGACAATTTAAGATAATTACTAGAATTATGACTGATAGTATTTTACCAGAACATACCAAATTTTTAGTAGTTACATATAATTTCTAGACTATTTATAATAATAACATTTACTCATATGATACAACCTTAGTTTTATCAACATTCATTTGACAATGCCTCCCATGTAATAACATACCAAATAAACCTAATCTGTTTAATATTTCTTTCTGAGATGCAGAGAAAATAAATATTTTGAGGTGTTCCATGGACCCTTTGGAAAACCTCAAATTTAGCTAGAGGTTAGAATTTGGTCTTTGGAAAATTTATAAAAATATCAAAAAAGTTTCAAAACATCTAGTCAAATAAAATCATAGGTCACTGTGAAATAATACCCACTCACTTAACAAATGTGACAATAAATGATCTTAAAGGTTGTAATAAATCACTTAAGGGCAAAAAATCTACTATCAAAGCAGCTCAATATTTTAAGAAAACTGTTTTCTCAAAAGAGAGAGTAAATCAAACTCCAGGCTTTCATCAGCCTACTCCTTATAACAAGCTTTACTTAATTAAGTTCAACCTAATTTTAGCCAATTCTGACTATGCATGGAACTCTTCTCTCAGTATTCCTCTTACACAAACCTTCTATAACTTTTGATATTTATATTATTCTGTCTCTCAGTTTCTTTTCTGTTCAGAAACTACCAACTATATGATAAAACCACCCCCTTTCTCCCCTTTAACCAAATGCATTTCCATTCCTCAAACAATATTTACTGAAAACACATTTCTAATTTCCTTGCATACTGAAATATTTCTTTTATTATTTTAGTAGCCTTAGTTATATATATTATAATTATTCACCTTAAAACCTAGTTTCTAGCAAAAATTAGGAAGTAAACAATTATTAACTGTACTTTATATTCGCATTTTGCAGATTTATAAGCTTATAAATACTACTTATGGTTTCTGGAAAACATGTACTTTCTTGCAGAAAATGTCTTAGTGTGGTAGAAAACACTAATAGTCCTAATTATCTTCTCTGTAAAAGAAAGCCTATGTTCAGTAATTAATGTTCCAGTATCGTATTTGGAAATTTGGATAGTCAATGGATTCCCATCATTTAACTTAATTCAGCAAAATCATAAAATGTCAAGTTGTCAAAATCTGGAGAGATTTTTGAGATAGACATTCTCTGAACATAATTATTCCTAAATTGTTTACCTAAAAGCTCTTAAATCATTTACCTCTACTTTATTTACTTAAAATTTCATATGATTCTTTTCTTACTGACAAACTTTGTAACAGGGAAAAAAAGATCTTATTTGATTTCTAGTAAACCTAGGTACAATAGGAAGCATTATACTTAATTTGGTAACACTAAAGGCATATCTATATTAATTAAATCAACAAACTTAGGTGAAATTGAATACCAAGTATTAATTCAATCTTGACTATTTCCCAAATCACATGTACCCAAAATTCATTTTGGACTGTTTCTTCTGTATTTCTGAGTATTTATACACAAATGCTTAATTTTTTTAAAGCCAAATCAACAAGGCTCTTTTACAAATTAATTTTGCAGATACCACACATCTGCAACACACATATATAGTGAGGGAGTGAAGTCGCTCAGTCGTGTCTGACTCTTTGCGACCCCATGGACTATAGCCCACCAGGCTCCTCCACCCATGGGATTCTCCAGGCAAGAGTACTGGAGTGGGTTGCCATTTCCTTCTCCAGGGGATCTTCCTGACCCAGGGATCGAACCCAGGTCTCCTGCATTGTAGGCAGATGCTTTACTGTCTGAGCCACCAGGGAAGTACACACATATATGGATACATACAAATACATAGAGACACCCCATAGTTCCCATTCCAAAATTTCAGCCATGAATCAGGTTCAATAATATAAACTCCATCAGTTACAAAGAAGTTGGATTCATACTGGGTTTCTGGTAGATGGAACAAATCGAGGTCACCTTCTAGATGGCTAAATGCTTTTTATTAATTTTATGGAAAAGACTCTTATAATTTCTATTTGTCCTTGACAAGTCAAGTGCCAAATGACTTATCCCCTTTCCTGAAATTTACATTTCAAAAAGATGGCAGACATAAAGTTTTCTGGAGAATATTAGTTAGGTCATTTGCATCTCAAAGGCATAGGAGGAGAAAGGCAAGTTCCTTCTAAAGAGGACTTTGTTCACTTAAGGCCAGAATTTTTCTCCCTCAATTTTTTTCCTTACAAGCCTCTTAAGATAAATAGGGGAGGGATTAGGAGTGGTAAAAGGATTGGTGGATTTTGGATTATTTTGGGACCCACGGAAATCATCTTATAGAGACTAGGTTTATTCAAAAAGGACAGTTGACTTTTTTTCTTGAAGAACTGAGTGACCACCGCAATGACATCAAAGGACTGACATACCCATTTACCTATGTTGGAACACTTTGCTTTCCCTCATTTAGCTTGGAACAGAAGCACCCTCACCCTTGCAATTCTCCTGTGCTGTGCTATACATAGTCATGCAGTTGCGTCTGACTCTTTGCAACCCCATGGACTGTAGCCCACCAGGCTCCTCTGTCCAAGGGGATTCTCCAGGCAAGAATACTTGAGTGGGTTGCCATGCCCTCCTCCAGGGGATCTTCCCAGCCCAGGGATTGAATCCAGGTCTCCCGCACTGCAAGTGGATTCTTTACCATCTGAGCCACCAGCGAAGCCAATGAATACTGGAGTGGGTAGCCTATCCCTTCTCCAGGGGGTCTTCCTGACCCAGGAATCAAACTGGGGTCACCTGCATTGAAGGTGGATTTTTTACCAGCTGAGCTATCAGAGAAGCCCCCCAGTATTCCTATCAGGCTCCAAATATCAGCTATGGCAGACTTAATCAGACCAATGGTCTCCCATCTTTGTAATCCATTTACAAACACTTCTGTGGATCCTCCCGGGTTTAAGAAATTGTTTAACCATGATCCTCAGTTTTGGCTTTTGTGTAAAGAGGCTTGTCTACAGCTTCAGCTGGTCCTGTTTCTAAAGATAATCATCTAATAATGTCTTTGGAATGGAAAGGCAATTCAGGCAGAAGATTACTAGAATGAGTACTCAAATAAATTAGGATAGAGGGGGTACATTTTATGTGATTAGTCTTTAATTAACCTTCTATAACAAATCTTGCAATGAAGTTATTTTGGAAATTTTGAAGACTTTTGGGGCTTCTGCATATCAATTAAAGTAGATACAATCGTTTCAGATGGGACGTCTCCAAAACTTTAACAATTTAAAGTTTTTCCAATTCAAAAGATTCAAGGAGCTAGCCCTACAAATATTTTCCCCTCCTAATCTAATTTTAGAAAAGAGGAAAACTCTTACCATTGTTATTTCCAATAGACACTGCAGGCACAGATCCAGAAGACTGTTGGCTTAACTACATACAAAAAATCAGTTTTGGAGAGCCAAAAGAACACCATCTTGACCATTTCAGGTCCTGATTTCCTTGAATTCCCAATTAGGTAATTGCAAGTATACAAAAACCCAGCTGGTTTTCCTACAGGTTGCTGTTTGCCTAGGAGCTGTTTGGTCTTTGAGGAAAAACTTTCCATTATTAGTTTCATAGCCTAATTCAAATATGAGATATGATCAGAACAACGTTTGAAGACAATGTGATGGGTCAAATGTGTGTTGCTACTGAGTTTAGCACCCCAAGGGGTTATCATTGGGTTGGTTCAACTCTTTTTTTGTGTCTTGGTTTTTCCCTGTAACAATCTAAAACCACCGTGGGTGCTCAGGGCA
The DNA here is from genome assembly GCF_027580195.1 of Bos mutus. Taxonomy (NCBI): domain Eukaryota; kingdom Metazoa; phylum Chordata; class Mammalia; order Artiodactyla; family Bovidae; genus Bos; species Bos mutus. The sequence goes on along the minus strand of NC_091646.1, from coordinate 76,599,628 downwards.
CTAGGTTATCAGCCTCTGTTGTGCTCACTAACTGAGCAGTAGTTACCTAATGGTTGTAGTGGGTATCTTATTTTTCAAAGCTGAATAATTTAATCTCTCATTTCACTAGCAAAAGTTTTGTTCAGACCATATATCAACTCTTTTTTCTCAATTTAAGCCAAATTTAACAAAACCCCAGCCACCTATATTTCCTCTATCCCTCTAGTTCGCTGACTAGAAATGCACTGGTGCCCCTTAAGACTCCAAGTCTTAAGTAAAGAAGCTCAAATAAAATTTTCAGGATCATCACCCAAACAATGAGATCTGGATATCAGGAGAACTCACCAGAATACCTGAGGAACACTGAGAAGATGGTAGCTTAATGGGCCCACATTTGGTACCGAGCACTGGCCCCAGGCAGACTTCAGGTGTATTCTGGTGAGTGTCTCTAATATCCTACCAGCTATGCCAAGTTTGTGTCAATGAAAATGTAATCAATCTAAGAAAGAAATGGAAAATTTTATTTGAGTCAAATTGAGGATTATAACCCAGGAAAGCTCAGAAAGCTTGGAAAACTGTCCTGTCCATTAGAAGGCAAAGCACAATGATATGTTTTTTGTGTTTTGAGACACACAGGTACACATCAAATGACATATTACTGACAGTTTACACAATCCAGGTCTGCAAGTACAAATTGGTAAGTCATTGTGATCCCTTACAAGATCAAGAAGGAATGTTATCTTTTAAGGAGTTAACTTGTTGGTGCCAGGAGAATGTTGGTATTTCTGTTGATGGGGAAAGTTTGGTCAGTGGACAATGCATATTCACAACACACAGTAGAGAGGGGAGAGGATGCCACAGGGTAGAGAAAATTTTTTATGTTTTACTTTTTTTTTCTCTTTAAAAATTTATCTAATTGGAGGATAATTGCTTTACAATATTGTGATGGTTTTTATCATACATCAGTATGAAATGGCCATAAGTATACATGTGTTGCCCCCACCTCCGTCCCCACCCTATCCTTTCAGGTTGTCACAGAGCACCGACTTTGGGTGCCCTGCTTCATACATCAAACTCTCTCTGGTCATCTATTTTACATATGGTAATGTATATGTTTCAATGCTATTCTGTCAAATCATCTCACCCTCTCCTTCTCCCACTGAGTCCAAAATCTGTTCTTTACATGTGTGTTTCCTTTGCTGCCCTGTACATAGGATCATCAGTAATTTTTTTTTACCTTGCCATAAAATATTAATTTTATTTCATAGCAATAGATCTTTTCCATACTTTATTGTGTAAGTAAGCCTTCTCTTCAGAAACATTATATCTCTTGTCTTAAATATTCTCAATTTGGGGAAAATATATATTGGAACACTCTCAACCTGGAAGACTTTATCAGGAATCTTCCAAGATAAAAGCCTTCCAGGCTAATTCTTCTGTTCTATACACTAAAGAAAACTCACAACCTAAAATCTAGGAGTTAAGTTTTGTTCAGGGAACTTACTGAGGACTACAGCTCGGGGGGTGGGCAGCTTCTTAGATTTCTCTGAAGAAGTGCCCCAAAGAGGTAAGGGAGGAATCAGGATATATAGGAGATTTCGCTAAAAACAAAAAGCTGTCTGGTCAAACATCAAAAGATTATTGCTAATCACAAAAACAGACATCTCAAGTTAATTATTTTAGCACTTTTTTATGTATGAGAAGCTACAAAAATCTGGGCTCATTGAAATTATTCTTTAGATATGCATCTTGAATATCTAGGAACACACCCTGAATTCCTCTCAAGGCCTACAGTCAGGGGTGAGGAGGCAGCTGCAGTGACTGATGGCTTGATCTTTATAGAATTGACATGATGGACAGCATCCTTTGCTTACTGAAATGGCAGGCAACATTTCCTTTTTATATGTTCTTCTGCCCTTGCTGTGTTTCTACTCCTTTGTGTTTCCTTGAGGTTCCTAAATTCTGGGTGAGTATTGTTGGTATACAAAAATAAGTCAAGGTATGAGGTAGGTGGGGCTTCTCAGGTGGCTTAACTGGTAAAGAATCTGCCTGCAATGCAGGAGACACAGGTTCGATTCCTGGGTTGGGAAGATCTCCTGGAGAAGGGAATGGCAACCTACTCCAGTATTCTTGCTTGGAGAATCCCATGGATAGAGGAGCCTAGCAGGCTACAGTCCATGGAGTCACAAAGTGTTGGACACAACTGATTGACTAAACACACACACGCACAAGGCAGGTAGCATCAACTCCCTGTAGTACAATATATGTAATAGATGTAGAGTGAGTCCACAGTCTCATCCCTTTCTATCTCTAATGCACCTGGCTCTTGGATAATCTAAGCTACTTTTCAATTTTAATCGAATGACAAGAGAGGCCCCAAGGCTGCCACAGGGTTACTTAAACCTCTAGTTTTTGGTGACCTATTGTTCCATATTTGAAAACCACTAATGATTCAGTTTTTAATCCCAGCAAGACTATCTTTTATTTTCCCATAGTCAGAAAAAGAACTTTTTAAGGAAAAAATAAGGAGTTTTATAAAAATTGTTGAAATAAAATATATGATCATGATCACACAATGGAGAAGGGTCAGTAGAATTATAATATTTTCAAATTTACTATGTTTATGAGAAGTAGTAAACATTAACTAACAGATTGTGATAAGTTAAAGATGCACATTGTAACTCTTGAGCAACTACTAAAAGTCATGCAAAAGTACATATATATATATTTAAATTGAAGTATTAAACATAATACAAAAATATTATCCTTAATGAATTAGGAACGTGAAATAGAGGAATAATATACAAACAGAACAAAGAGAAAACAAATAGCAAATGATTCAACCACGTGCAAAATAATATTAAATGAAAATAGACTAAATACTCCAATAAAAAACAGGGTTTATTAGACAAGATAAATCAAGTCCCAATCACTCACAAAAAGATGCACTTTAATGTAAATACTCAAATAGATTGAAAATAAAAGGATGGAAAGTGATATATCATGCAAAATGTAAAACTAAGAACAATGTTGGGGCTATGTAAGTGAGGACTTCAAGTAATATAATAATATCACAGGAAATAAAGTGAGAAATTTTAGAAAGATAGTGGGTTAATACACAATAATGCTAAATACATGTGTACCTTAAAACAGAACTTTAAAATTCATGAGACAAACATAGATAGCTCTAAAGAAAGAAACAGATATATCCACATTTGTAACTGGTAACTTTTAAAACTTTTCTCTCAGTAATTAATAGGAGCTACATTAAAAAATAGTAAGAATTTAGAAGATTTCAAAAATAGTGTTGTCCAAGTTAATGTAATTGACATTTCATAGAAAACCACATTCAGTAACTGCAGAATTCATGCTATTTTCAAGGACACATGAATTACTCACCAATGGCCACAGATTATCCATGTGTATTTTGGATATTTACATATATTATCTATATTTGTCAAAAAATACAAAGTAAATGTAAGTTTGAGATCTTACAGAGTATGTTCTCAGGTTCCAACATAACTATTATATTAGAAATAAATAGCCATGTAATAGCTAGAGGATATCTAGAAACAGCCCCAAATATTTATAAGTGAAATCACACACTTCTAAATAAAATACTAATCAGAGATAAAATCATAGGGAGAATTAGAAGATATTTTGAGTTGAATATTCTGTAACCACAACATACTGCAATGTTTAGGATACAGTTAGAGCAATACATAAATGGAAATTTACAGTTTTAAATGCTTCTATTGGAAAAACAGAGTCTTAAAAAATTAGTCACCTAAATTTTCATCTTTAAAAGCTGACAAAAGATGAGCAAATTAAATCCAAAGTAAGTATAAGCAAAAATATAGTAAAGAGAACAGAGATAATAAGAATAGAAAACAGACCAACAATAGAGAAAATTAATAAAGTCAAAAGTTTGTTCTTTGAGGGCCTCCCTTGTAGCTCAGTCAATCTTAAAGGAAATCAACCCTGAATATTCATTGGAAGGACCAATGCTGAATCTGAAGCTCCAAAACTTTGGCCACCTGTTGTGAAGAGCCAACTCATTGGAAAAGACGCTGATCCTGGCGAAGACTGAAGGCAAAAGGAGAAGGGGGCTGCAGAGGATGAAATGGTTAGATAGTATCACTGACTCAATGGACATGAATTTAAGTAAACTCTGGGAGATAAAGGAGAACAGTGGAGCGTGGCATGCTGCAGTCCATGGGGTCGCAAGAGTCAGACGCTATTTAGCAACTGAACAACAACAACTGGTGACTCAGTGGTGAAAAATCTGCAGGCCAGTGCAGGAGACATATGGGTTCAATCCCTGGTCAGGGAAGATCCCACATATTGTGGGGCAACCAAGCCCGTGTGCCACAACTACTGAGCCCGTGCTCTAGAGCCTGGGAGCCGCAACTATTGAGCCCACATATGGCAGCTACTGAAACCTGAATGCCCTCGAGCTCATGCTGCACGAGAGAAGCTACTGCAATGAGAAGCCCATGTACCACAACTAGAGAGTAGTCCCTGGTCACAGCAACTAGAAAAAAAAAGTCCATGCAACAAGGAAGACCCAGCAGAGCCAAACAAAAATAAATAAAAGTTTGGTTTTTTGGAAAAAAATGAAGAAATTTGTAAATTCCTAATGAGACTGATCAAGAAGCAAAGAGTGAAAACTCAAAACATCAATATCAAGAATGAAAAGGTTTGATGCACGATATTGGATGCTTGGGGCTGGTGCCCTGGGACGACCCAGAGGGATGGTAAGGGGAGGGAAGAGGGAGGAGGGTTCAGGATAGGGAACACGTGTATACCTGTGGCGGATTCATGTTGATATATGGTGAAACCAATACAGTATTGTAAAGTTAAAAAATATAATAAAATAAAATAAAAAAAGAACGAAAGTGTATATCACTACAAATTTTATGAATATAAAAGCTTAATAAAAGTATGTTCTCTGGCCATATAAAATTAAATTAAACATCAATATTATTAGTATTAATTAGGATTTCATTTAAGAATGTGAGACATACTTTCTTCCTCAGTTGTATGTCTGATTAACCTAAGTACTTTTAATCAGGTCCCATATTTCTTGAGTAGCAGCAAAGAAAGCTAGAGAAGGATGGCATTATGGGAATTGTCTAGTAGAAAGTGTTTGGTATTGTCATAGCATTGGTGAGTAAGAGAAGCTGAGATTGAAGACTATTGTCTTTCTAGTGATGCCACATATGTAGGTGGGTAGCCAAAAGGCACAAATAATAGAGGGAAGCTATATGAAACTCACCATTGGAGGTCAACGGGCAGTGGTAACAAAATTTTCCAAAGAACTTTTAATAATTTAGGAGAGCTGCACTGGAGTCAGCTCTTTGTCAACAGGCATTCATATCATTTCAACCCATTCTCATTAAGCTTGTGAAAGGAGTACTATCAATCATAGAGTGGGACTGAAAAAGCCAGCTGAGTAGAGTTGCTGGTCCTTTCTTTCTTTCTTTTTTCCTACCACTTCATGGTGAAGAAGGTGAGTGCCTTGAAAGGAGGATGATAAGGGGAGAGGATGTGCATCCTTTGACTTCTCCACTTATATACTACAAATGAGGTTGAAATAACACTTTAGCGTAGCATGATCTGGGGTAGGCAAAGAGCTCTGAGATTTAAGTTGAGTTCAAAAATCAAACTGTGGGTGTCCCTGGTGGCTCAGTGGTAAAGAATCTACCTGCCAATGCAGGAGACATGGGTTCAATCCCTGGTGTCCCACATGCCGCAGAGCAACTAAGCCTGTGCATCATAACTATTGAGCCTGTACTCTAAAGCAAAGGAACCACAATTACTGAGCCCATGCACCACACCTACTGAAGCCTGCATACCCTAGAGCCCATGCTCTGCAGCAAGAGAGGCCACTGCAATGAGAAGCCCCTGCTGCTGCTGCTGCTCCTGCTGCTGCTGCTGCTAAGTCGCTTCAGTCATGTCCGAGTCTGTGCGACCCCATAGGCGGCAGCCCACCAGGCTCCTCCGTCCCTGGGATTCTCCAGGCAAGAACACTGGAGTGGGTTGCCATTTCCTTCTCCAATGCATGAAAGTGAAAAGTGAAAGTGAAGTCACTCAGTCGTGTCTGACTCTCAGTGATCCCATGGACTGCAGCCCACCAGGCTCCTCCATCCATGGAATTTTCCAGGCAAGAGTACTGGAGTGGGGTGCCATTGCCTTCTCCAGAGAAGCCCCTACACCACAACAAAAGTAGCACCTGCTCGCCACAACTAGAGAAAAGCTCATGCAGCAATGAAGATCCAGCACAGTCAAAAATAAAGTTATTTTAAAAATTGAATTGTAAAATAAATGAGACTATGTTATAAATATCAATATGAGATCATTCTAATAATCTAATATCAGCAAGTTATGGAATTTGGCCAAGCCACTCAAGTGTGAAGGGAATGTTTTCAACTTTGCTATATGAGGAGCAGTTACTGGAAAAGTAAGATAATTTCATGGTTGCACACCAATGGTTGAGAATTAATATACCTACTTAGAGTCAAGACATAACTTTATCTCAGCCATTATTCCTCTTCTTTTTCCTATACTTTGCTTGTTCTTCAGTTTGTCTTTCTCTTTTCTTTGTATTTAGTCCTTCACCCCTCTTTCTTAGTCTTTATTAACCTCCATAATCTCCTCTCTCTTTATATATCCATCCAATATTTTTACTCTTAAAATTTTATTCCAAGCTCCTATCATTCCCTTCTCTCTTCTTCTTGCCTTATTCTGACCTCTTCTTGTAGTATAGGAACTCTGCCTAGAGTTGACTAAATATTTAATGAAATTGTGTCACTTTTGAGAGCAAATGAGGTGCCAATTATCATTTTTCTAAGGCAACAGGCATAAACCAGTACTGTCTTAGGCAAATTGGGATTATGATCTCACTAACTGTGACAAAGCCCCAAATTAGATAAGTCAACATGGTCATGGAAGGCCGCAATAAGAAAATATGAAGTTGATTTCAGTCAGATGCACAAGAGGTAGAAAAAGTGTGGGGAGTATCTTATGGACAAAACAACTGAGGGTTCAGAGGTCCTGAAGTAAGAATGAATAAGTTTGGAATAACTGTAGAATGAAAAGAATGGCATAGACTGAGGTTGCAGTGAGAAGTCATATCAGGAGAAGGATTGAACAAAGGGGTTTCCAGAATTCCTCCATTTGTGGGGACTTAAATGAGGCTTTCTGGCTGTAACGAGTGAGTGCTACTAGATTACTTGTCACCAAGTTACATTTTTATAGCAAGCATAGGGATTTTGTTTAGAATTGTGTTATAGGTCAGTAAGATAGCAGTGTTTTTCCAAAGACGCTTTTAATTACAAATTACATGAAACAAAGAAACATGAATTTTTGTTGAAGGATGTTGTTAGTATTTGGATAAAATGACTGGGAATGTAGATGAAGAAAAACAAATGGGGAGAAGATTAAAGCCCTGCACAAGGCACTACTTGACCAGGGTTGGGAGTTTGATTTTTATTCTAATTTAAGTGGGAATATAGCAAGAGATTTAAGCAGAAAATAGCATAATATAGTTTTTATTTTAAGAAGATTACTTTAGTAATTGTGTAGAGGACTGATTACAGTAGGAAGAAGATGAAGAAAGGAGGCCAGTTATGAGACTCCTTCAGTAGGTCAGGTTAGAGAGATAATAGTGGCCTAGTCTAGGATGATGGAAAGTTAGAGGAGGTGGTATATATTTGAGGTAGAATATTCAGGATTTAGTGGTTGTTCTAATATGGGAAAGGGAACAAGAGAAAGGAAATGGTGATGAAAGACTCGTAAGTTTCTGGATTGAGAATCTGAATTCATGTTGCTGGTACTTACTGATATGGAGGAGTCAAGTCAATGAATACATGATGATTGAAAGAAGAAAAATATATACCACAAGAAGTCAGTTTGGGAGTTGTTAATTTTGAGAATACCAAGAAATATCTATTGGAGAAGAAAGGTATACAATTGGATTATGGGTCTAACAGTCATAGGCCAAGTTAAAACTGAAAATACAGATATAGGAACATAAAGCATATAAAAAGGTGTTTCAAACCTCCTTTCCCGAGTCTGATAATGTCCCACTGCAGAAACTTTCCAGAGGAAGTACTGGGGACAAACAGGCAGCTGACAGAGGACTTTGCTATGCAACAGATGGGGAAAGTCATCCAGCCAGACAGAACTGATGTTGGCCCTTGGGGACCAAATGCTGCAGTTCCTCTCAGCATTAGTTTCCTTTCATATGTTGGCTCCTGGCAAGAGCTGATGCCAGAACAAATGTGAAATGTACAAAGATGTAGCTTGGATTTTTGGAGAGTATCAGTTCAATTTGAGTTATTTCACACCTATGTAACACTTTTTGCCTTTATAGTCTATCCAATCACTCCAGAAGCACAGTAGCATGTGTGTTATTGGATAAGACCCCCAATAAGTACCCTTTATACTTTCCATTTTGCATCCTGATAATCCAGGCTCAGAGATGTCCAGTGACCCGAGTGGGCTCACACAACTAGCGACAGACTGACCCAGCACTCCGTCCCTGGAATTTGGAAGTCCAGCCAAGCTTCTGTCCACAAGACCACAGTTGCTCCAGGCCCCAGCTGTGGAAGGAACCAGGCCAAATATTTTCTCTGAATCAGGGCTTGCCATGGCTCAGACACAAAAGTGTCCGATTATCCTGGCTGCTCCAGCAGGCACCAGGAAGGCCTCAGGGACAGCCCATTTGTGCCACTCACAGCGAAGGGGCCTGACAGTCAGAATAGGGAGTGGATCCCAAGGAGCAACTAGCACACCTGGATGGACCCACACAGAGCAGGCAAGAGGTGGGCTTCGGGACCATACCTGTTCCCCCTGGGATGCAGCGCATGAGCTTAGGTGTCAGAGAGCAGAAACCCGGTTTGTTGGGACAGACGTTCACAGGGCAGGGGAGGTGGAGTGGATCTGCTGCTCCAACTGAAGAGGGGAGGGTGCCTCGATCCCCGGGGCCAGTGCTAGTGGAACATGGGTTTTGGAGTCAGGAAGATCCGAGCCCAAATGTTGCATTTTCACCTCACTGGCTCCGTGGCCTTGTCTAGTTCATGGCAATGCGTCTGTCTGTGCCTCAGCTTCCTGATCTGTAAAATGGGGATGTTGACATCCAACTCCCAGGGCTGCTGTGAGAGGAAGACAAATGTCAGCACAGATTCCACTACAATATCCAAGCTGTGCCCTTCCTTGACCTCCTTTCTCAAGACACAAAAAATGAGTCCGTGGCTGGAGTAGCACAAAGAGCAGGGAAGAATGATATAGACAATTCATGAGTAACGGGCTCATATGAAACAAGTTGGTAGTCACTGAAGTAACTGCTAGTCCCATTAGCGTATTTTCCCCAGGTCCTTCCTTTTCCTTAGCCCTAGAGCTGAAAAGATACTCAGCAGGTATTTGGTGTAGCACTTGTTCCCTCACAGAGATTTATTTCAGAAAGAAAGATGACTTCTTGGACTGGCTACCCTTATTGCCAGTCCTGTTGGTCACCGTGATTCAAGTGTGGACACTCTGCAAAGATTCAACCTGGAGAAGCTGACCCATAACAATCAGACTCACAGGAGACTAATGTATAGTAAAAGGCAATACATTTACATCAATTCATTTGACTGGCTGGTACTCCCTGTCATATGCCCTCTCTCTTAATAAAGGAAAATAGTCACAGGCAGCTTGAAGTCTTCAGCATCAGAGTAAGGGAAGTGAGTTGTTCATCTCAGTGGCTGGAATTCTTAAATTAGGATTCTTTATGTATACATAGCTTGTATAAGGAATTTTTGGTCACAAGTTCCATTGTTCCTGTCAGCAACCAGGCCACTCTCTTATAGGTAGACTGTTAAACAAAAAGGACATGTCTCTTCTGCTGCTTGGATAACCCTACCACAGATTCCATGTAGCCCATTCTGCTTCTGCCTACACAGTCCTTCTTAACTCAGGATGCAATGTCACTGTTAGATATTAACATCGATGTGGCCTTGCCATCTCCACATGACACTCTGGCTCAGGCTTCTCACTTCTAACAGATGCTCTCTAGGGTCAACCCTAAGGAGGCTCATGTCATTACCTAAATGGTGATTTTTCTCACCATTTCTTAAGGCCATGAAAATGTTATTCAAAAACAACATAAAAGTATTCTAACTATGGATTCACATCGTAGGTAAAGTAGTTTTTAAACCTCGTAAGTTTGAATAATTAGTTGTTTTCCAATTTTCACTGCTGCTGCTTAGTCACTTCAGTTGTGTCTGACTCTGTGCGACCCCATGCACTGTAGCCTGCCAGGCTCCTCTGCCCATGGGATTCTCCAGGCAAGAGTACTGAAGTGGATCACCATGCCTCTTTCAGGAGATTTTTCCCAACCCAGGGATCAAACCTGAGTATCCAGCATTGCAGGCAGATTCTTTACCTCTGAGCCACCAGGGAAGTCCCCAATTTTCACTATTGTATATGAAAAATGACTGATTCTGCTCCTAAATATTAAAACAAAAATCTGATTATTTTATTTGTTACTTCCTAAAACTAGAATCAATAAGGAAAAAATATGGATTTTTCTAAGGCTTTCATGTATATATTTTCTCCAGAATGGTTATACTAATTTATAGTGCTATAGCTATATGTGAATGCGAGTTTAATTGCATTATCATCAACACTAGCCTGCCAATCTCTTTTTAAAAAAATAAGTGATTAATATTATTTTATTTTAAAAATCTTACTCTTTTCTGATTATAGATGCAATTCATAATCTATGTTGGAAATTGGAAAATACAGAAAGAAATTAAAAAAATTAAATGGTACATAATTTCACACCAATATAACCACTGTAAAATTAAAAATTTTTTTCTTTAAACTTATTTATTTATTCCTGAGTTCTTTCTTTCTCTCCACATATCACATCCAACAGATCTGTCAGGAAAATATTTTGGTTCTAGCTTCAAAATATATACTAGTGATTTGACCGTTGCTGCTGCTACTAAGTCACTTCAGTCGTGTCCGACTCTGTGCGACCCCAGAGACGGCAGCCCACCAGGCTCCCCCGTCCCTGGGATTCTCCAGGCAAGAACACTGGAGTGGGCTGCCATTTCCCTCTCCAATGCATGAAAGTGAAAAGTGAAAGTGAAGTTGCTCAGTCGTGTCTAACTCTTAGCGACCCCATGGACTGCAGCCCACCAGGCTCCTCCATCCATGGGATTTCCCAGGCAAGAGTGCTGGAGTGGGGTGCCATTGCCTTCTCTGAGTGATTTGACTACTTCTTGCCAATTCTATAGTTACCACTTTGGTTCAAACCACCACCATTGTTCATATGGACCTTTACAATAGCACCCTCATTGGTCTCTCTACTTCCCAACATGTCCTGTATAGTCTATTTTCCATGTAGTACTCAGAAGGATCCTGCTAAAACCTCATGTTCTTCCTCTCCTCACAATCTTTCCATATTTATAAAGTCCTTAAGGTGATCTATAAAGTCCAACATGTTTAATTCCTCACTTCTCTCATTGAATTGCTTCACCCCCTCACATGTTCTACTTATGCTGTATTGACTGCTTTCTGGAACCTTAAGTATACTTTACTTGCTTACTCCTATTTTAGGTTTCACTTAACTGTTTCCATTGCCAGGAATACCTTTTTTCAATATAGTTGCATGACTAATTTCTTCATAAGGAAGAATTTTTCAAGTAGGCAACTCAAGACCATTCAGATACTCATCACTGTCCTATTTTTCCTTGTTCCCATAACTCCTATTTGGGAGTTTCCACACACTTGTTTCCATAATTCTTATTGTAATGCATTATGTAATTTAGTTATATTTCATGTTTATTGTTTATAATCTGATTCCTCCACTAGAAAATAAGACCCAAAAGGGCAGAGATAATCATGTATTTTGCTTTGTTTCCAAAGAAGATTGAACAAGGACCTGGCACAAAAAAAGCACTTGACAAACATTTGCTGAATCTATCTACACATCTTTCTATCTATCTTAATAAATTCTTGGTATAAGTAATGAGCCTGAGTGGGCATAGGCAAGAGGAAGTTTATTTTGTTGCTCCACAAAAGTGGAGTTAATGAGGGAATAAAAAAAGGTCAACTAGAAGCCAAGGAGTGGTGGAAAGTTGTCTAGGTACTTGATGTAACTCCTTTTATTCAACTGCATCATCTTTAATAAATTTCACAAAATCTCATGCACTGTTTGACTTGTGTGAATATTTTGGAGGTTGGGGTTGGAATGTGTGAAAGGCAGAGTTGTGAACTCAAGAGACATGAAGCAAAACAGAAGTAGTATGAGAGTGACGTTAGCAAGATAACAGACTAGAAAGTTCCAGGTCTTAGTTTCCCCACAGAGAAACACAATAAATATCAATAGATGGGCTAGGATACCTATATGAAAATTCCACAGACCAGACTAGAAGTACCCAGGCCAATGTAAAGGCAGGAAGGGATCCCAGCAAAAGGGGTAGGAAAATTCACAGCATTTTGTGTGCCTATCTGTGCCTCTTCTCCTACCTGACATAGTGAGGCACAATCAAGAGAAAACCTTCTGTACTGGGGTTCTTCCTTTGGGATGGAAACAAAACAGTAGACTATATGTCAAACATTCTGCCTTGACTGGAGGCTCACTATGGGATGAATTTCTCTCTTGTTTTACTCAGAGCACTGACAGGACTGGTGGCATAGTTTGTAAACCACTGAAAATGAGACAAGCAGTAGACCTGCAGTTAAATGGGCACATCTAGGGGAAACAAAAGATTATGGGCTTCTGGGAAGAAACCTAGACAAGATGCTTAGAGAATCTGAGGCATGGTCAAGAGAAGGCACATCCTCAGAAAAGGGGAAGTCCTGGGGAAGTCCTTGAGAATTCCTTGAACCTGCAGCTTGCCTGATAGGTAAGGATCATATCCTGCATGCACACACACACACACACACACACACACACAAAACAGTACACAGAGATAGGGAGATGTGGTTGGTTACTCAAATGCCCAAAGATCACAATGCATACCCCCAAAAGGGAAATATAGACCAATCAAATGAACAAAATAAAACTCAAGACACCAACCCTAAAGAAACAGAGATCTATGAGCTGCCTGATCAAAAAAAAATATGTTTCAAAACTGTCTTAAATGAGCTAAAAGAAATATAGAATGACAATTAAATAAAGCAGGACAGTGATGCATGGACACAGTGAGAATATCAACAAAGCAATAGAAACCATAACAATAACAAGAAAACAAATTCTGGAGATGAAAAATACAATAACTGAACTGAAAAATTTTACTAATAGTTTTATGTTATCTGAATCTCAGTAAAAAATATATGATAGCACATTATGTGTTGGTGAGACTATAAGAAACAGGCAGTTTCTCACAAATTGCTTAGGAAGCATAATTACAAATGAAGCTAGTGGAGGTGATGGAATTCCAGCTAAGCTATTTAAAATTCTAATAGATGATGCTGTTAAAGTGCCACACTCAATACATCAGCTAATTTGGAAAACTCAGCAGTGGCCACAGGACGGGAAAAGGTCAATCTTTGTCCTAATTCCCAAGCACGGCAGTGCTAAAGAATGTTCAGACTACTGGACAATTGCACTGACTTCCTATGCTAGTAAGGTTATGCTCAAAATCCCTCAAGCTAAGCTTCAGCAGTATTTGAATTGAGAACTTTCAGATGTACCTGCTGGGTTTAGAAAAGGCAGAGGAACCAGAGATCAAATTGCCAACATTCGTTGCATCACAGAGAAAGCAAGGAAATTCTAGAAAAAAAAATCTACTTCTGCTTCATTGACTACACTGAAGCTTTTGACTGTGGATCACAACAAACTGTGGAAAATTCTTAGAGAGAAGGGAATACCAGACCACTTACCTGTCTCCTGAGAAGCCTCTATGCAGATCAAGAAGCAACAGTTAGAGCCTTATATGGAAAAACTGACTGGTTCAAAACTGGGAAAGGAGTATGTCAAGGCTGTATATTGTCACTCTGCTTATTTAACTTATATGTAGAGTACCTCATGCAAAATGCTGGGCTGATTGACTTACAAGATAGAATCAAGATTGCCAGGAGAAATATCAACAATTTCAGATATGCAGGTGATACCACTCTAATGGCAGAAAACAAAGAGGAAATAAAGAGACTGTTGCCGGGAGTGAAAAAGGAGAGTGAAAAAGCTGGCTTAAAACTCAATATTGAAAAAAACTAAAATCATGACATCCAGTCCCATCACTTCCTGGCAAGTAGAAGGAGAAAAAGTGGAAGCAGTGACAGATGTTCTCTTCTTGGGTTCCAAAATCACTGCAGATGGAGGATGCATCCATGAAATCAAAAGATACTTGCTTTGGAAGGAAAGCTATGACAAACCTAGGCAGTGCATTAAAAAATAAAGACATCACTTTGTCGACAAAGGTCTGTATAGTCAAAGCTATAGTCTTCCCAGTAGTTATGTATGGATGTAAGAGTTGGACCATAAAGAAAGCAGAGTGCCCAAGAATTAATGCTTTCAAATTGTGCTGCTGGAGAAGATTCTTGAGAGTCCCTTGGACAGCAAGGAGATCAAACTAGTCAATCCTAAAGGAAATCAACTCTGAATACACATTGGAAGAACTAATGCTGAAGCTGAAGCTCCAAAACTTTGGCCACCTGATGCAAACAGCCAACTCACTGGAAAAGATCCTGATGCTGGGAAAGATTGAAGGCAAAAGAATAAGACGGCAGCAGAAGATGAGATGGTTAAGTAGCATCACTGACTCATTGGACACGAACTTGAGCAGTCCATGGAGTAGCAATGAGTTGGATACAACTTAGCAACTGAAGAACAACAACTAGATCACATTGTCTGTAGATAAAAAGTTTTCCATCTTTCTTTTCAATCAAGATATCATTTAAATCTTTTTCTTTTCTGCTTTCATTGACTAGAATTTCTGACACAATGTTGAACAGAACAGTTGAAAACATATATCCTCATCTTGCTCCCAATCTTGTGGGGAAAGCATGCAATCTTTCCCTTCTAAGTACAATGTTCCTTTAAAGTTTTCTATAAAGTTCTTTATTCTTTTTTTCAGATTGGGCAAGTTAACATTCTACTTTGAATTTTCTAGGACTTTTTAAGAATTTGGAATGGGTGTTATGTTTCCCAAGTACTTTCTCCACGTGAGTTGATGCCACCGTTTTGTTTTTGTCCTTTATTCTATTAACATGGACTGTATATCAATAGATTTGGGATTGCAAACTTACCTTGAATTCCTGAGTTACATCTTACAATGGAAATAATCAACAAACCAATGTATAATAGGAATAGAATATAATTTCATTTGAGCCAAACTGTATAGACCAGGAGACACAAGTTCAAGAAGCACTTGAATTGTTTTCCACCTGACTACGAAATGGGGGAGGCTTATAAAAGCAAACCCCACAAAATTGCATGTTTGTCAAGTATTATAATTGGAGCTGGCAAGTAGTAAGAGTGCTTGTTAAGCAAGGCTTGTTTGGAGTCTGAAATGGTTGCATATTTACAACGGTAGATCTTGGCACTATAAGGATGCAGTTGGCAACTAGCAGACATTGTTTTGAAAATAGTTGGTGGTGCCCTTCAGTTCAGAAAATTCAAGTTCTTGATACAGGAACATGTCTGAAACTACATCTACAATGGCCACCCAGTTCTATTCTGAATGCCTGATTTTTGATAGTTACTTCATTTTTATTTTAAAATGAATTTCCCTCAATGATTAAAGCAGAGGTATAATGCATGTTTGACAGGACACAGACAGCTGTTTTGGTTAGCCTCAAGTACAATTTAAATCATGTATAAGCCATAATGACTTCCCTCTAACTTAATATGTGAAAGTTTCTTCCTTCAATGTTATAGAATTCACACTGCTAATATTTTGTTGAGGAAACTTTCACCTACATTCATGGGTGTGGCTCCTTTTGTTAGTTTAATTTTTATTGAAATATATTTTATTTACAATGCTGTATTAGTTTCAGGTGTACAGTAAAGTGATTCAGTTATATATATTCTTCTCTTGCATTCTCTTCCATTATAGGTTATTACAAGATATTGACTATGGTTACTTGTACTATACAGTAAGTTTTTGTTGGTTATCTACTTTATATACAGTAGTGTGTATATTTTAATCCCAAACTCCTAATTTATCCTTCTCTCCCCTCCCTTTTGGTAATCATAAGCTTGTTTTCTATGTGTGTGAATCTTTTTATGTTTTATAAATAAGTTCATTCGTATCCTTTTAAAGCTCACCAATGAATTTAGTAAAGCTGAAAGATACAAAATTAATACACACAAATCTGTTGTAAATCTACAACTAATAACAAAAAATCAGAAAGAGAATTTGAGGAAACAATCCCATTTACCACTGCATCAAAAAGAATATAATACCTAGGAATGAACCTACATAAGGAGGCAAAAGACCTGTACTCTGACAACTATAAGAAGAATAAAATCAAAGATGACACAAACAGAGAGATACATCATGTTCTTGGATTAAAAGAATCACTGTTATGAAAATGACTTTTCTACCCAAAGTAATCTACAGATTCAATGCAATCCTTATCAAATTGCCAATGACATTTTCCACAGAATTAGAACAAAAATTTTTAATTTCTTGCGGAAACACAGAAGAGCCAAAATAGTAATCATCACTCATTGTTTGTTCTTTAGTTCTTCTAGGTTCTTGTTAAACATTTATTGCATATTCTCAATCCATGCCTCCATTCTTATTCTGAGATCCTGAAACATTTTCAGTATCATTATTCTGAATTCTTTTTCTAGAAGGTTGCCTATCTCCACTTCCCTTAGTTGTTTTTCTGGGGTTTCATTTTGTTCCTTCATCTGGGACATAATTTTCTGTTTCATTTTATCTAACTTTCTATGGTTGTGTTTTCTGTTCTGCATGCTATAGGATTGTAGTTCTTGCTTCAACTGTCTGTCCTGTGGTAGATGAGGCTGTCTAAGAGACTTGTGCAAGGGTCTGGTGGTGGATAGAACTGGGCCTTGTCCCTCTTGTGGGCAGGGCCATGCTAAGCAAAACTTTAAACTGCTTTTCTGCTGATGGGTGAGGTTGTTTTCCCTCCTTTTTGGTTGTTTGGCCTGAGATAACCCAGAACTGGGGCCTATAAGCTATTTAGTGGGGCTAATGGCAGCCCCCAGGAGGGCTCACACCAATGAATACTTCCAAGAATTGCTGCTTTCAATGTCTTTGTCCCCACAGTGAGCCACAGCCAAACCCCACCTCTGCAGGAAACCTTCCAATACTAGCAGGTAGGTTTGATCCAGTCTCTTATGGGGTCACTGCTTTTTTCCCGTGGGTCCTGGTCCACACAGGACTTTGTGCTTGTGCTCCAAAAGTGGAGTTTCTGTTTTCCCCAGTCCTATGGCATGCATGCTAAATTGCTTCAGTTGTGTCTTACTCTCTGCAACCCTATGGACCATAGCCTGCCAGGTTCCTCTGTTCATGGGATTCTCCAGGCAAGAATACTGGAGTGGGTTGCCATGTGCTCTTCCAGGGGATCTTCCCAACATTGGCAAGTGGGTTCTTTACCACTAGTGCCACCTGGGAAGCAGTCCAATGAAAGTCCTGCAATTAAATCACTCAGGCCTTCAAAGCTAGAACTCTGAAAATCTTCCTCCTTCCTTTCATTCCTGTGGGAGGGAGAGCTTCTGTGGTATAATTGCTGTCCAGTTTGTGGGATGGTGGCTCAGTTGGTAAAGAACCTGCCTGCAATGCAGAAGACCCAGGTTCGATCCCTGGGTTGGAAAGATCCTGTTGGAGAACGGAATGACAACCCACACCAGTATCCTACCTGGAGAATCCCATAGACAAAGCAGCCTGGCAGGCTACAGTCCATGAGGTTCAAAGAGGTGGACACAACTGAATGACTAACACTTTAACTTTCACTTTACCCTGGCATGTATAGGATTTGATTATATCATAATTACGCACCTCCTTCTGTCTCATTGTGTCTTCATTTTTATCTTTCGATGTAGGGTATCTTTTTTGGTAAGTTTTAGCAGTTTGGGGTTTGTTTTTGTTTGTTTGTTTTTTGGTCGAAGGTTTTTCAGCCAGTGTTCTCATAAGAAGGGGTGAGCACACGTCCTTCTACTCCATCATTGTGAAGGAGGATCATGTCTGTGCAAACTTTAGAATCAGCTTGTCACTATCTATAAAATTCTTCCTGGGATTTTAATCAAGATTGCACTGAATCTATAAATACATTGAGTTTAACTAACACATTAACAATATGGCATCATCTAATCCATATCCAGAATGAAGGCAGGAGGAGAAGGGGGTGACAGAGGATGAAGTGGTTAGGTGGCTTCAATGACTCTATGGACATGAGTTTGAGAAAACGCCAAGAGATAGTGAAGGACAGGGAAGCCTGGAGTGCTGCAGTCCATGAGGTCACAAAGAGTCAGATACGACTTAGCAACTGAACAACAACAATCCAAGTCTACATTATATCTCTACATTTAGTTATATCTTTAAAATATTTCCCTCATCAGTGTTTTCTAGTTTTCAGCATTTGAATCATCCAAGTATTTGTTAAATTTCTGAGTATCAATATCTTACTATTTTTAGTGCCATTATATATTGTATTTTAATTTTGAATTACAATTATTCATTGTTACTAAATAGTTCACTTTTGGTATATGACTTTGTATCCTGTGATCTTGCTAAGCTTTTTAATTAATTCTTTGTTGTTGTTCAGTCACTAAGCCTTGTCTGACTCTTTGCAACCCTATGGACTGCAGCACACCAGGCCTCCCCGTCCTTCACTATCTCCTGGAGTTTGTCCAAGTTCATGTCCATTGAATCGGTGATGCTATCTAACCATCTCATCCTTTGTCACCCTCTTCTCCTTCAGCCCTCAATCTTTCCCAGCATCAGGGTCTTTTTCAGTGAGTCAGCTCTTTGTATCAGGTAGCCAAAGTATTGGAACTTCAGCATCAACATCACTCCTTCCAATGACTATTCAGGGTTGATTTCTTTTAGGGTTGACTGGCTTATCTCCTTACTGTCCAAGGGACTCTCAATGATCTTCTCCAGCACCACAATTTGAAAGCATTAATTCTTTGGCATTCAGCCTTCTTTATTGTCCAATTCTCACATCTGCATGTGACTACTGGGAAAACCATAGCTTTGACTATACGGACCTTTGTCGTCAAAGTGATGAATTTGCTTTTTAATATACTGTCTAGGTTTGCCATAGCTTTCCTTCCAAGAAGCAATCATCATCTAATTTCATGACTGCAGTCACCATCTGCAGTGATTTTAGAGCCCAAGAAGAGAAAATCTATCACTGCTGCCACCCTTCCCCCTTCTATTTGCCATGAAGTGATTTGACTGGATGCCACTATCTTGGTTTTTTTCAACACTGAGTTTTAAGCCTACTTTTTCACCTTCATCAAGAGGCTCTGTAGCTCCTCTTTGCTTTCTGCCGTTAGAGTGGTATCATCTGCATATCTGAAGTTGTTGATATTTCTCCTGACAATCTTAATTCTAGCTTGTAACTCATCCAGCCCAGCATTTCAATGACAAACTCTGCATATAAATTAAATAAACAATGTGACGGTATACAGCCTTGTTGTACTCCTTTCTCAATTTTGAACCAATCAATTGTTTCATATAAAGTTCTAATGCTGCTTCTTGACCCACATACAGGTTTCTCAGGAGACAAGTAAGATGGTTTGGTGTTCCAGTCTCTTTAAGAATGTTCTAGTTTGTTGTAATTCACACAGTCAAAGGCTTTAGTGTAGTCAGTGAAACAGAAGTAGATGTTTTTCTGGAATTCCCTTGATTTCTCTATGATGCAACAAATGTTGACAATTTGATCTCTGGTTCCTCTGCCTTTTCTAAACCCAGCTTGTACATCTGAAAGTTCTTGATTCAAATACTGCTAAAGCCTAGCTTAAAAGATTTTGAGCACAACCTTACTAGCATGGGAAGTGAGTGCTGAGTGCAATTGTCTGGTAGTTTGAACATTCTTTAGCACTGTCCTTCTTGGGAATTGGGACAAAGATTGACTTTTTCCAGTCCTGTGGCTACTGCTGGGTTTTCCAAATTTGCTGACATATTGAGTGAAGCACTTCAACAGCATCATCTTTTAGGATCTGAAATCCCTCAACTGGAATTTCATCACCTCCACTAGCTTTATTGGCAGCAATGCTTCCTAAGGCCACTTGGCTTCCTACTATAGGATGTCTGGTTCTAGGTGAGTGACCACACCGTTGTGGTTATCTGGGTCATTAAGACCTTTTTGTATCGTTCTTCTGTGTATTCTTGCCATGTCTTCTTGATCTCTTCTGCTGTTTTATTTTCCCTTTATTGAGCCCATCTTTGCATGAAATGTTCTTTTGATATCTCCAATTTTACTGAAGTGATGTCTAGTCTTCCCCGTTCTATTGCTTTCCTCTGTTTCTTTGCGTTGTTCGTTAAGGCCCTCTTGTCTCTCCTTGCTACTCTCTGGAGCTCTGCATTCAGTTGTGTATACCTTTTCCTTTCTCCATTTCTTTTCACTTCTCTTCTTTCCTTTATTTGTAAAGCCTCCTCAGACAACCACTTTGCCTTCTTGCATTTCTTTTTCCTTGGGATGGCTTTTATTAGTACCTTCTGTACAATGTTTCGCATCTCTGTCCATAGTTCTTCAGGTACTCTGTCTACCAGATCTAATCCCTTAAATCTATTCATCACCTCCACTGTATAATCATAAGGGAATTGATATAAGTCATAACTGAACGGCCTAGTGGTTTTCCCTACTTTCTTCAATTTGAGCCTGAATTTTGCAATAAGGAGCTGATTTTCTGAGCTACAGTCAGCTCCTGGTCTTGTTTTTGCTGACTGTATAGATCTTCTCTATCTTTGGCTGCAAAGAAATGTAGTCAATCTGATTTCAGTATTGACGATTTGGTGACATTCATGTGTAAAGTCATCTCTTGTGTTGTTGGAAAAGGCTGTTTTCTATGACCAGTGTGTTTTCCGGGCATAATTCTGTTAACTTTTGCCCTCCTCCATTTTGTACTCCAAGGCCAAACTTGCCTGTTACTCCAGGTATGTATTGACTTCCTACTTTTTTTTAAAATTTAAATTTATTTATTTTAATTAGAGGCTAATTACTTTACAATATTGTATTGGTTTTGCCATACATCAGACAGCAAAAGAGACACAGATGTATAGAACAGTCTTTTGGACTTCCTATGTTTGCATTCCAATCTCCTATGATGAACATCTTTTTTGGCATTAGTTCTAGAAGGTCTTATAAGTCTTCATAGAACTGGTCAACTTCAACTTCTTTGACATCAGTGGTTGGGGCATAGACTTGGATTAGTGTGATGTTGAATGGTTTGCCTTGGAAATGAACTGAGATCATTCTGTTGTTTTTGAGATTGCACACAAGTATTACATTTCAGACTCTCTTGTTGATTATGAGGGCTACTCCATTTATTCTATGGGATTCTTGCCCACAGTAATAGATATAATGGTCATATGAATTAAATTAGCCCATTTTCATCCATTTTAGTTCACTGATTCCTAAAATTTCAATGTTTACTGTGTTTGAAGTTTGTTGTTTCTCTAGTTATTCTATGTGAACCAGAAACTTAAATTTGCTATGTTGATAACTTGATTTTGTCTTGTCCCCCTTTCTTTGTCTCTTCCTTTTGTGCTACTCTCCAGAGAGATTCTATCTCTTGCAGTTCTCCCAACTGTTTCCATTGTTGTTTTTATTCCAGGTTTTGTAGCATGTAGTAGGGATTCAAGGAGGTGGTGTTAAGGATGAATTTTCTAAGGATTCTGCCAGATATTCCTTGTGGGCACCTTAGAGAAAACGTCATTATACAGTGTGGGATGTCCAATGGGCCTCATACTCTGCTCGTGGCCCCCACTCTGCATTTAGCAATGTGCTACAAATTTCTAATTTAATTTTTCTACTGGCTTATTTGGTATTTGGGCAGTGTCTGTCCTAGGTAGGTAAATGCACAGGTTCTCTTTCTACCTGATAGCACCTGTCTATCACTAGGTTTTGTGGTAGAAATTTCCCATGAGAACTCTGTTTTCAGAAGAGTTCTCAAAAGGTAATTATTTTGAACTTTTCCCTGTTCATTGTCTTGTTTTATGGGTAGGAATGATGCTCCTTCTAGCTCTGTGCATCTCAAACCTAAAGTCCTTAAGAAAGTCTTTTTTAACAAATAATGCTGGATCAGTTCAAAATTCATTGTTGTCCAGTCGCTAAGTCCTGTCTGACTCCTTGCATCCCCAGAAGTGCAGCGTGCCAGACTCCCCTGTTCTTCACTATCTCCCTTAGTTTGCTCACATTAGTGTTCATTGATTCAGAGATGCTATATTACCATCTCATCCTCTGCCACCCCCTTCTCCTCTTGCCTTCAATCTTTCCCAGTATCAGATAATGCTGGATCAATTCTAAACATATGAAAAAGAAATTGGATCCTTAACTCCTATTAAACTTCACACGCATCCTTAACTTATCACTACTTCATTGTCTGGGCTTCTTACAAACACCAGTCATGCCACTGTACGTGGCCATTTAAAGTTCTACTGATTTCTTCTTATCCTAGTTGTGTCTTCATGAGAAGGATCAAAGTAACATAGCCAGATTTTATAAGCCTATAATTTCATATTTCTGTTATTATTAGATGAGAACCTAACTTGGGAGAAGATAGCATGCCTCTTGGTGGTTCCTTTGATTTGGTGGGAGATGTTAGCCATTATGGCAGTCTGCTGTCTTAACTGCTCTTCTTGACACTTGCTGCTGCCAAAGATGATTGATTTATCCATAGATGGTTGAAGGGGAACAATTGGAAAGTCTTACATAGACAATTAGTTGGTAATATTTCATTTTCAATATACAGTTTTAACAGGTGTGCTATATATAAACTTCTTATTCATATCTGATTAACATTAATTTCAAGAAGTTGTGCTGCCAGGTTAATGGCTTTTGTCTTATTGTCAAATTGTATAGGAGATTCGTCTTATAATGATCAACTCTGATAAGTTTCTACAGAATTTATTGTCCCTCCAAAAGAGCACAAATGGCAAGGACATTACATGAAAAGAAAATTACAAGATAATCCTTGTTCTTAAATGAAACTAAATTGGATTGCAATTGAAGGAATTAAAATGTTTTTATTCACAGATGACATATTTATGTACACTGGTCCATTGGTCAGTCGCTCAGTCGTGTCCAACTCTTTGCAACCCCATGGACTGTAGCCTGCCAGGCTCCTCTGTCCATGGAATTCTCCAGGCAAGAATACTGGAGTGGATAGCCATTCCCTTCTCCAGGGGATCGTCCTGACCTAGGAATTGAATCTGGGTCTCCTGCATTGTGGGCATATACTTTACCACTGAACCACCAGGGAAGCCCATTTATGTAGATACACAATCCCAAAGAACCTACAAAGCTCTTAGAATAAATGAGTTTAGAAAGGTCACTGAGTCAGGGTTAATATATAAGATTGTCACTTTTCTGTAGATCAGCAACCAATAATTGGGAAAAATTAAAACCACACCATATAAAACAGAATAAAAGTCAGTGCCTGCCAATGCAGGAGGCGTGGGTTTGATCTCTGGGTTGGAAAGATCCCCTGGAGAAGGAAATGACAACCCACTTCAGTATTCTTGCCTGGAAAATCCTATGAAGAGAAGAGCCTGGCAAACTATAGTCCATAGCATCACAAAGAGTCGGATATGACTTAGCGGCTAAACAAAAACAACAACCAAATAAAAAGCAATGAATTTAATGAAACAAGTGCAAGATTTCTGCACACTAATGTACAGAATATTATTCAGAAAAATATAAGAATTTCCAAATAAAATAAAAGTCATGTTCTTAGATTGGAAGTTTCAATTATAAAGATGTAAATATTCTCCAGATTCTCCCTACAAATTCTATACAATTCCAATAAAAATTATAGCAGTTATTTTTTTCTTAGTGAAAACTGGCAAGATGATTCTAAAATTGACTTAGAAATACTAAGGGAAAAGAATGCCAAGACAAACTTGAAGAATAATAACAAAGCTGAGAGAGTCACACTACTACAGATAAACAAGAGATTATATATAGACAAAGAGATCTATATATAGATAAAAGATATCCATATCAAAAGATTATATCATACTACTAAATGTAACAAAACTTATTATAAAGTTATAGTTATTAGAAAACTAATTGTGTTACTCTTGTAAGGATAAAAAGAGACCAAATGAACAGACAAGGGAGTACAGAATTACATGTGCACCTATATGGTCACTTGATTTATGACAAGGTGAGAAGTATCAATGACCTCAGATATGCAGATGACACCACCCTTATGGCAGAAAGCGAAGAAGAACTAAAGAGCCTCTTGATGAAAGTGAAAAAAGAGAGTGAAAATGCTAGCTTAAAACTCAACATTCAGAAAACTAAGATCATGGCATCCAGTCCCATCACTTCATGGTAAATAGATGGGGAAACAATGGAAACAGTGACAGACTTTATTTTGGGGGGGGCTCCAAAATCACTGCAGATGGTGACTGCAGCCATGAAATTAAAAGACACTTGCTCCTTGAAAGAAAAGCTATGACCAACCTAGACAGCATACTAAAAAGCAGAGACATTACTTTGCCAACAAAGGTCTGTCTAGTCAAAGCTATGGTTTTTCCGGTAGTCATGTATGGATGTGAGAGTTGGACTATAAAGGAAGCTGAGCACCGAAGAATTGATGGTTTTGAACTGCGGTGTTGGAGAAAACTCGAGAGTCCCTTGGACTGCAAGGAGATCCAACCAGTCCATCCCAAAGGAAATCAGTCCTGAACATTCATTGGAAGAACTGATGCTGAAGCAGAAACTCCAATACTTTGACCACATGATTAGAAGAGCTGACTCATTGGAAAAGACCCTGATGCTGGGAAAGATTGAAGGCAGGAGGAGAAGGGGACGACAGAGTATGAGATGGCTGGATGGCATCACTGACTCGATGGACATGAGTTTGAGTACTCTCTGGGAGTTGGTGATGGACAGGAAAGCCTGGTGTGCTGCAGTCCATGGGGTCGCAAAGAGTTGGACACGACTGAATGAGTGAACTGAACTGAACCGAACCATGCACTCCAGTGGGTAAAAGATGGTCTTTCTAATAGTACTTTGTGAATAGAAAAAATTAATCTTAACTCCTTCAATACAAAATATCATAAAAGTAATCAGTTTCAGAACTATTTTTGGTCCAAATGTGAAAGGTAAAACAATAAATATTTTAGAAGAAAACAGACAAGAATTTTCATGACTTTAGAATATCAATTTTTAAAATAATTCTCTATTTATTTATTTTTGGCTGTGTGGGCCTTGCTGTGCAGGTTTTTCTCTACTTGTGGCAAGCAGGGGCTACTCTCCAGTTGCGGTGTAGGGGCTTCTCATTGCAGTGGCTTCTCTTGTTGCAGAGCATGGGCCCTAGGGCACTCAGGCTTTAGTAGTGGTGGCACGTGGGCTCAGTAGTTGCAGCTCCTGGGCTCTAGAGCGCAGGCTCAGTAGTGGGTGCACTGGCTTTGTTGCTCTACAGCATGTGATATCATCCCGATTCAGGGATTGAACCCACGTCTCCCACATTGGCAGATGGGTTCTTTACCACTGAGCCTCAGAGTCTCCAGCTCTGAAATATCTTAAAATAATTTTTATTTGTTTTATTTTGACATACTTTGGTATAAAGGGAAGTTGTAAAAACAAAACAAAGAATTCCTATGTACAATACTTGCCTTTCATGTTCTTTTCCTTATTCTCTCTCTTTAATTATATTTCCATTGCATAATTATTTTCTAAAGCCTTTGAGCGTACATTGCAGAAATGATGGTTTTTTTTTTAACACCTAAATATTTTGTACCTTAGGAACAAGGAGGCTGTGTCACATAATCACAAAGTAACAAATTCCAGCAACTAATGTTGATATAAAATCTCCTCTATGGGCCTTGAGTTCTGTATATTTAAATTAATCAATTTTCTATAGTCTCTGGGTTTCAAGTCAT
Organism: Bos mutus; assembly: GCF_027580195.1. Lineage (NCBI taxonomy): Eukaryota > Metazoa > Chordata > Mammalia > Artiodactyla > Bovidae > Bos > Bos mutus. Next base: position 76,573,616 of record NC_091646.1, on the reverse strand, counting down.
AGTTAGAAATCCTTTCATCACAAGTTAAAGAGGAATGTACTCATATTCTGGTATTTGTATGGTTTCATTCTTTACTGAAAGAACTTTTGTTGCATTTAGAATCTGTTCTTGGATACAGCTTCAGGTATGGATCTCATTGTCAGTTTTTTCCAAATGGCATAACGATTTGTCCCAGCACAGTTTTGTTTTTATCAAGGCATTTGAAGTGCCAACTTCACTACATATTAAAGTTCTACACATACTTTTACTTATTTATGGATTTTCTCTTCTAATGAGCTATCTATTCATATTTTAGTACTTCTATTCTACTTCTATTTTAGCACTACAGTTTTAATCATATAAGCTTAAACTATGTTTCAATGTCATAAGAGTTTTAAAGGACTTGTTTCCATTAGAGGCTTCATTTTTAGTGTTTTCTTGTATGTTTACTTTTCAATATGATATTGATATCAAGTTGTCTAGCTCTATAAAAATTCTTAACATTTTTTTGAGATTGGTTGAAATCTATTAATTTAGAGAAATAGCTTTATAATGATGAATATTTAAAAAAAAACAAATGGAGTCTTATCATTTGTTCAAGTTTTTTATTTTTTAAAAAATTTTATTTTATTTTTTAACTTTACAATATTGTATTGGTTTTGCCATATATCAACATGAATCCGCCACAAGTATACATGTGTTCCCCATCCTGAACCCTCCTCCCTCCTCCCTCCCCGTACCATCCCTCTGGGTCGTCCCAGTGAACCAGCCCCAAGCATCCAGTATCGTGCATGGAACCTGGACTGGCGACTCGTTTCATATATGATATTATACATGTTTCAATGCCATTCTCCCAAATCATCCCACCCTCTCCCTCTCCTACAGAGTCCAAAAGACTGTTCTATACATCAGTGTCTCTTTTGCTGTCTCATATACAGGGTTATTGTTACCATCTTTCTAAATTCAATATATATGCGTTAGTATACTGTATTGGTGTTTTTCTTTCTGGCTTACTTCACTCTGTATTATAGGCTCCAGTTTCATCCACCTCATTAGAACTGATTCAAATGTATTCTTTTTAATGGCTGAGTAATACTCCATTGTGTATATGTACCACAGCTTTCTTATCCATTCATCTGCTGATGGACATCTAGGTTGCTTCCATGTCCTGGCTATTATAAACAGTGCTGTGATGAACATTGGGGTACATGTGTCTCTTTCCCTTCTGGTTTCCTCAGTGTGTATGCCCAGCAGTGGGATTGCTGGATCATAAGGCAGTTCTATTACCAGTTTTTTAAGGAATCTCCACACTGTTCTCCATAGTGGCTGTACTAGTTTGCATTCCCACCAACAGTGTAAGAGGGTTCCCTTTTCTCCACACCCTCTCCAGCATTTATTGCTTGTAGACTTTTGGATCACAGCCATTCTAACTGGTGTGAAATGGTACCTCATAGTGGTTTTGATTTGCATTTCTCTGATAATGAGTGATGTTGAACATCTTTTCATGTGTTTGTTAGCCATCTGTATGTCTTCTTTGGAGAAATGTCTATTTAGTTCTTTGGCCCATTTTTTGATTGGGTCATTTATTTTTCTGGAATTGAGCTGTAGAAGTTGCTTGTATATTTTTGAGATTAGTTGTTTGTCAGTTGCTTCATTTGCTATTATTTTCTCCCATTCTGAAGGCTGTCTTTTCACCTTGCTTAGAGTTTCCTTTGTTGTGCAGAAGCTTTTAAGTTTAATTAGGTCCCATTTGTTTATTTTTGCTTTTATTTCCAATATTCTGGGAGGTGGGTCATAGAGGATCCTGCTGTGATGTATGTCGGAGAGTGTTTTGCCTATGTTCTCCTCTAGGAGTTTTATAGTTTCTGGTCTTACGTTTAGATCTTTAATCCATTTTGAGTTTATTTTTGTGTATGGTGTTAGAAAGTTTTCTAGTTTCATTCTTCTACAAGTGGCTGACCAGTTTTCCCAGCACCACTTGTCAAAGAGATTGTCTTTGATCCATTGTATATTCTTGCCTCCTTTGTTATAGATCAGGTGTCCATATGTGCGTGGATTTATCTCTGGGCTTTCTATTTTGTTCCATTGATCTATATTTCTGTCTTTGTGCCAGTACCACACTTTCTTGATGACTGTGGCTTTGTAGTAGAGCCTGAAGTCAGGTAGGTTGATTCCTCCAGTTCCATTTTTCTTTCTCAAGATCGCTTTGGCTATTCGAGGTTTTTTGTATTTCCATACAAATTGTGAAATTATTTGTTCTAGCTCTGTGAAGAATACCATTGGTAGCTTGGTAGGGATTGCATTGAATTTATAAATTGCTTTGGGTAGTATAAAAAAAAAATTCACATGACCACTTTAGAAATCTCTTTGGTAGCATATAATACATCTGAATATATGCAGTGTCCTATGACCTAGTACTTCCACTGCTGGGCAAATACTTAGAGAAATACACACATATGAATGCATTTATTACCAAAAATGTGCACAAGGTTGTGGTGAAGCATAATATGTAATATTCCAGATTAAAAACTACCCAAATGTCAATAATGAATAGAAATAATGAATAAAACTTTCTACATTCATATGATAGAACCATGTCATTAAAAGTAATTATCATTCCAAATGGAGACACAGACATAGAGAATGAACTTGTGTCCACAGTGGGGAAGGGGAGGGTAGGATGAATTGAGAAAGTAGCATTGACATATATACACTATCCTGTGTAAACTAGATAGCTAGTGGAAATCTGCTATATAACACAGGGACCCCAGCCTGTGAAGACCTAGAGGGGTGGAATAGGAAGGGGAGGGAGGATCAAGAGGGAGTGGATACATATATATATATATGTAATATATATAAATAATATATATATATATTTTTTTTAATTTTAGATCACTCTAAAATAATGGGAAGGAACGAGAAAGAGGTGAATCTTTGTTAAAGGTTTTTTTTTTTTTTTCCAAAGAAGAGATACTCTTGGAAGATTCCTCCAAGATTAAAGAAATAGACTTTCAAAGCAATACTGATTTGGAAGGACAATATTTTAAAATTTTAAATTGGAAGATAATTCCTTTACAATGTCTTGTTGGTTTCTGCTGTACAGCAATGCACATCAGTTATATATATATATATATATATATATATATATATATATATATATGAAAGTGTTAGTTAGATATATATATATACACATCTATATATATATATGTATATATATATTCCTGATGGCTCAGATGGTAAAGAATCTGCTTGAAGTGCTGGAGACCCAGGTTGGATCCCTGGGTAGGGAAGGAAGATCCCCTGGAGAAGGAAACAGCAACCCACTCCAGTATTCTTGCCTGGAGAATCCCATAGACAAAGGATCCTGGAGGGCTACAGTCCTTAGGGTCACACAGAGTCAGACACGACTGAGCAACTGCATCCGGTCCCACCACTTCATAGGAAATAGATGAGGAAACAGTGGAAACAGTGTCAGACTTTACTTTTCTGGGCTCCAAAATCACTACAGATGGTGACTGCAGCCATGAAATTAAAAGACACTTACTCCTTGGAAGGAAAGTTATGACCAACCTAGATAGCATATTCAAAAGCAGAGACATTGCTTTGCCAACAAAGGTCCGCCTAGTCAAGGCTATGGTTTTTCCTGTGGTCATGTATGGATGTGAGAGTTGGACTGTGAAGAAGGCTGAGCACTGAAGAATTGATGCTTTTGAACTGTGGTGTTGGAGAAGACTCTTGAGAGTCCCTTGGACTGCAAGGAGATCCAACCAGTCCATTCTGAAGGAGATCAGCCCTGGGATTTCTTTGGAAGGAATGATGCTAAAGCTGAAACTCCAATACTTTGGCCACTTCATGCGAAGAGTTGACTCATTGGAAAAGACTCTGATGCTGGGAAGGATTGGGGGCAGGAGGAGAAGGGGACGACAGAGGATGAGATGGCTGGATGGCATCACTGACTCAATGGACGTGAGTCTGAGTGAATTCCGGGAGTTGGTGAGGGACAGGGAGTCCTGGCGTGCTGCGATTCGTGGGGTCGCAAAGAGTCAGACACGACTGAGAGACTGATCTGATCTGATGAATGCACAGTTCAACGTTAGTGATGTGTGTTTGGTAGGCTACAGTCCATGGGGTCGCAAAGAGTTGGACACAACTGAGCGACTTCACTTCACTTTCACTAAAACATAACCTAATATATTTTTATTTTGAATAGCATGTGTGGCATAAGCTCATCATTGTAAAAATTCATTTCTGTAGAGCTCTCTCTCTCTCTCTGTCTCTCTCTCTCTCTCTTTTTTTTTTTTTGGCTTTTTACTTACTAACCTATCCTCTCATTTCATAAGTGAATAGAGAGATGTTTGTAGTGATTATGACCCAGTGTTAGAACTAGCTCAATGTTTCAATTTCTGATGATTTATTGAATTCGCCTCCATATTTTCACATATGCTGTGCTGTGCTTAGTTGCTCAGTCATGTCTGACTTTTTGCCACCTCATGGACTGTGGCCCACCAGGCTCCTCTGTCCATGGGGATTGTCCAGGCAAGAATACTGGAGTGGGTTGCCATGTCCTCCTCCAGGGAACCTTCCCAACCCAGGGATCGAACCCAGGTCTCCCACATTGCAGTCAGATTCTTTACCATCTGAACCACCAGGGAAGCCCAAGAATACTGGAGTGGGTGGTCTATCCCTTCTCCGGAGGATTTTCCCAACTCAGGAATCAAACCGGGGTCTCCTGCTTTGCAGGTGGATTCTTTACCAGCTGAGCTACCAGGGAAGCCCTTGATTTTTTAACCATGAACTTAATATGGTACAAGTATGAAGTAGCTAACCTTTTAAAAAAAATTTGCATATAATTCACACTGTTATATTTTATAAATGTATCTATATGTTATCATTCAAACCATAGGGTCAATTAGCACTGTGATATGTCACATTATTTAATTTTTTAGTGAAAATTTACTTTTTCAAAATTTACATTTGTTTTTGTAAACAGGTTTACACTAACAGCTTTCAGATTTGGTACATTGGAGAATTGTTTTGTTTTTTATTTTGAATTAATTTATTTATTTTAATTGGAGGCTAATTATTTTTGTTTTTTGTTTTTTAATTAATTTATTTTAGTTGGAGGCTAATTACTTTACAATATTGTAGTGGTTTTTGCCATACATCAACATGAATCAGCCATAGGAGTACATGTGTCCCCCAATCCTGAGCTTTCCACCCTCCTCCCTCCCCACCCCACCCCTCTGGGTTGTCCCAGAGCACCATCTTTGGGTGCCCTGCTTCATACATCAAACTTGCACTGGTCACCTATTTTACATATGGTAATATACATGTTTCAATGCTATTCTCTCATATCATCCCACCCTCACCTTCTTCCACATAGTCCAAAAGTCTCTTCTTTACATCTGTGTCTCTTTTGCTGTCTTGCATATAAAGTCATTGTTACCATCTTTCTAAATTCCATATATATGTGTTAAGATACTGTATTGGTGTTTCTCTTTCTGACTTAATTCACTCTGTATAATAGGCTCCAGTTCCGTCCACCTCATTAGAACTGACTCAAATGTGTTCTTTTTTATAGCTGAGTAATATTCCATTGTGTATATGTACCACAACTTCCTTATCCATTCATCTGCCAATGGCCATCTAGGTTGCTTGATACATTGGAGAATTTTAACAGCAAAATCAATTTTTATACATGACTTACTTTTTCTGTGATCAAATCAGTTTCTATCAACCGTTTTAGATCCCTGGAGGTGATCTAATTTTCTTTCCACTACTACTGTAGAGAAAACCCCCTCTTCCCAAGTCCTTTCCCCACTCTTCCCTTAGAGAGGAGACTGGTGTGATGGGCCAGATCCTGGAGCACTGTGAGCAGTACAACTGTGCACTGGGATGGGACACCCACGGATCGAGAACATGTCCACACCCTTCCCTCTCTTACAATACCATGAGGTAGATAAGCTGAGCCAGTGCCTACTTGTGAAGGCTAGGTGCTACCACATCACTCTTATTCCTTCCTTCTTACTGGAGATTTGGGTTCAGTCATCCTTGCACATTAGTTGTCAGCTGGTGGTAAGAGGTAGAATTAGAGTCAAAGATATACGGCTTCAGCCTGTGCTTCACCCCAACTCCACCAGAAGGTGCTACACTGAGGGGCACTGGGAACTGGCCCAGTGAAGGATATTCCAGATTCCTTTGTGTCTGTCTCCTTTAGAGAAGGCCCTGAGAGAAGGCAGAGTGGCTGTATCTGGTAGGAGGAGGGCGCTGTGTCCTCAGAACACTGGCCCCATACTGTCAGATTCTCACCAGTAACTCTATATCGTCACATCTCTCACTCTACAGATGCTGAACACACCAACCCAAATGTCATAACCCATGCTGAAATGTCACAGGTACCCATTCAAATAGACATGCCCTCAGGTGTTGCCAAGCTCTCAGCCAGAGGCCAGCACTTGGTGTTTGCAGACATAGTAGTGGATTCAACTCATAAAATGATAAGGCAATTGTCTGTTGATAGGTTAAGGCCTCCTGAATTCCAGTGGTTCCCCCATACCTGCTTTCCATCAGGGCCTCATACATCAGTGTCAAGTACTGTGAAGCCAGTGTTCTTGTTCCTAACCTGGACCCACTGTAGCATGTTGTCCTTATTTAGACCTCGTATTATCTTTCAGCACTTTGGTCTTGACCTTTAGACTATCCAAAGTTTAAACATGTTTCACGGCCAACTCACTGCTTTCTGATATTTCTCATTTAAAATTGGACATTCCAAGTCATCTTCAGGAACTATTCCCACATATCTAACAAATTATTTTCTTTGTACACAATGTTAAGTATGTATCTTACATTTAACAATTGGCTTGAAATAGCACATATCACTGTTTTTCTTCTTAAAATACGTTTCAGCCATCACTAAGCTGTATACTCATTGGAAGGACTGATGCTGAAACTGAAGCTCCAATACTTTGGCCACCTGATGTGAAGAACTGACTTATTGGAAAATACCCTGATGCTGGGAAAGATGGAAGACAGGAGGAGAAGTGGATGACAGAGGATGAGATGGCTGGATGGCATCACTGACTTGATGTACATGAGTTTGAGCAAGCTCCGGGAGTTGGTGATGGACAGGGAAGCCTGGCATGCTGCAGTCCATGGAGTCACAAAAAATCAGACATGACTGAGAGACTGAACTGAACTGAAGCTAAATATTCGTAATTTAAGTTTTTCACAGGTAACCCAGATGTCCTACAGAATCACTACCAATTAACAATATATGCTATTTCACTTGTACAGAAATTTTCAGACTCACAGGCACATGTCAGTTGTTAATATATGCAGGGTCAAAGTAGGATAAGTTTATCTTTGGTGGTCAGTTTCCAAATATGTCTCCACAGGGGCAGGTGGAGTCTATTCTATAGCCTCTATAATCCATCCAAAAGTGCTTGTTCCACAACTTTTCGTCCAACAGTGGAAAATCAATCCTCTGTTCCCATAGGCTTTGGTAAAGTTGCATTCCTCTGTGTCCCAAAATAAACCCACTTACTAAGATCTCACCCTTATCACATGGTGCCATCACTCAAATTGAGCCCTAGTGGAATCATCATCAGCTAAGTATTTCCTAACACATGCTCAGGAAAAGAGAAAGGAAGACCTTATGGAAAAATTAAGATTGATGAGGTAAAATAGTTTCAGGATTGGGGAATGCTTTTTCCATTTGTGTTCATCTGAATAGTAATAATCTTGGCTAAAAAAATCTCCATATCAACCTATGTTAAACATTTTGCTCATGGGGAATTATTATTATTATGTGTGAATTATTATATAACATAACTTGAAAAACATTAATAATATAACTTTTTACAAAACTTACCTTAGTGTTTAATGGTCATAGTTGATAATATTTATGAGTATGAAGTAAATAAAAGATCATTTATCTTCCTGAATATAAATTCCCTATTTAGTAGATTTATTTTTATTTAACAAATTAAAAATACCAGCATGAGTAATTTTGCTAAGAGAGAGGCTTAATGTCCGAGTGTCCTAGAAAGGGACATGGGTACTTCATTGTGAAATATTTAAAGAATTCCCAAGAGAAACTGTTTTAACAATGACAAATTCAGGAGTTTGTTACTTGCTATGTGAGAAAGGACGCTTCCGCCACTCTTGTCTGTCCCTTACAGTACCACTTTAGAAATTCAATAAAAATTCACTCCTGTTAAAATTCTTTAAACTATCACTTACAGGGTAATTCTTTCAACTAGCACTTACAAGCCCAAGACTTTGGGCCATATTACATTTATAGATTTTCTATACTTGTACCAATCTACCATAGCAGGCCCACCTCTCATCCTATCCCACTGAGATTTACTTCTCCCCTTTTAACTGGTACCCACAAACTACTGCACAATTGCACTCATCTCACACACTAGTAATGTAATACTCAAAATTCTCCAAGCCAGGCTTCAGCAATACATGGACCGTGAACTTCCAGATGTTCAACCTGGTTTTAGAAAAGGCAGAGGAACCAGAGATCAAATTGCCAACATCCACTGGATCATCAATAAAAGCAAGAGAGTTTCAGAGAAACATTTACTTCTGCTTTATTGACTATGACAAAGCCTTTGACTGTGTGGATCACAATAAACTGTGGAAAATTCTTCAAGAGATGGGAATACCAGACCACCTGACCTGCCTCTTGAGAAATCTGTGTGCAGGTCAGGAAGCAACAGTTTGAACTGGACATGGAACAACAGACTGGTTCCAAATAGGAAAAGGAGTATGTCAAAGCTTGTATATTGTCACCCTGCTTATTTAACTTCTATGCAGAGTACATCATGAGAACCGCTGGGCTGGAAGAAGCACAAGCTGGAAGGAAGATTGCCAGGAGAAATATCAATAACCTCAGATATGCAGATGACACCATCCTTATGGCAGAAAGTGAAGAAGAACTAAAGAGCCTCTTGATGAAAGTGAAAGAGAAGAGTGAAAAAGTTGGCTTAAAGCTCAACATTCAGAAAACTAAAATCATGGCATCCGGTCCCATCACTTCATGGCAAATAGATGGGGAAACAGTGCCTGACTTTATTTTGGGGCTCCAAAATCACTGCACATGGTGATTGCAGCCATGAAATTAAAAGACGCTTACTCCTTGGAAGGAAAGTTGTGACCAACCTAGACAGCATATTAAAAAGCAGAGACATTACTCTGTTAACAAAGGTCCGTCTAGTCAAGGCTATGGTTTTTCCAGTGGTCATGTATGGATGTGAGAGTTGTACTATAAAGAAAGCTGAGTGCCGAAGAATGGATGCTTTTGAAGTGTGGTTTTGGAGAAGACTCTTGAGAGTCCCTTGGACTGCAAGGAGATCCAACCAGTCCATCCTAAAGGAAATCAGTCCTGGGTGTTTATTGGAAGGACTGACGTTGAAGCTGAAACTCCAATACTTTGGCCACCTGATGTGAAGAGCTGACTCATTTGAAAAGACCCTGATGCTGGGAAAGATTGAGGGCAGGAGGAGAAGGGGACGACAGAGGATGAGATGGTTGGATGGCATCACTGACTCAATGGACACGGGTTTGGGTGGACTCCGGGAGTTGGTGATGGACAGGCAGGCCTGGCGTGCTGTGGTTCATGGGGTCACAAAGAGTCAGACATGACTGAGAGACTGAACTGAACAGAGCTAAAGAACTCTCTCTTTTCTAAGTCACTGATGCATCCTTTGAAAAATATCCTGAACTGTGTCTTAGTTTTTGTGACTTGTTTTGTCTTCCTTGAAACCTCTACAGTTTAGTGATTGGCTGTCCTAACTTTTCAGTACTTTAGGATTGTTCCTCCTGTATCCTGTGGGGAAGAATGGTCTTGTATTTAAGTCAGAAAAGAAAGGAAGCCCTTTGGCCTACTGGTGCAGCTCTGGGCAGGATTGAGAGCTGACCACTAGACTTTCCCTTATTTCCCTGTTGTCAGAAACATTATGCCTATATCCTGCAAATTTACTACCTTAGGGAATCTGGATGCTCTCCAATTATAGAGGAATTTATCAGGAACTTCCTAAGCTGAAAACTTTCCCAGTCTGCTCCTTATGTTTTAATAAGAATTCCTCCCAGACCTGTGGGTTTGGTGTTGTGTTTCTAATTTTTCATGCATTCTCTGAGGTTCTTCAATCCTCGGTGAAAGGTGTTGGAGTACACAGATTATGTCATGGTATCAGGCGGGTGATGGCATTTCCCTGAGAACGATGTATGTAATGGATAAAAGGTGAGTTCATTTCTCCATCCTTTACCCTCTCCATGCCCACTGTCTCCTGGATAAGATAAGCTAGTTTCTTATCTCATAGATTAGAATATTTCTCTGTTAATAACATTCACAAAACAATACTGCTGACTTGCTTTTCTTTTTTTTACTATTTCCACAGAAGAGAGGACTGACATATTTTGATTCAGTTTCTGAGGTCAACATGAGCAATATAACTCTCCAAATAAACCAGGGGAAGCTATAACAATACTGCAGTGTTTGTGTGGGATGCAGGTGGACAACCTTAACCAGGTTGTTAAGCTTGTGGTTGAAATTTCTATATAATCTCCTCAACCTCCAGCCAATTCCATGCTACAAGAGGAGCCTGTCTTTGCCATTGTAAAGGTCATCGGCCTTTGGTGCAACCAGATTCTTATCAATGTCCAGTAGGTCCTTTCAAGTGATTAACATTTCATGGTCAGTACTAACTAGGCCATCCCGGGTCAGGCAGAAGGGTAAATGCTTAGTTCCAGTTTATGAACTGTGCAAAGTACATAAGGAACTTTACAACTTGAGGCAGGGCCATATTTTGCAATATTAACTGAATTTTCCTTCCATATTTCTTTATACTCTTCTGTATTTGCACTATAAAATCAGTCATCCATTCACTGCCACAAGGAAGCCAGAAATGATAGCTACTCCCACCTCCTTCACATTAGAAGGTTGATCATGTGCTATTGAGAGGCCTCAGTATGGGCACTACCTTAACACAATTCTACTCTATGGACTCAAAGATTCTTTCCCTTACACCAGAGACTTACTCCTTTATCGTAGAGTTCATGTGTTGTTTTTTTTTTCCCTAAATCAACCTGTATTCTACAAAAGCAATTTAAAATTTCTCAAGTCTAGTTGGACATTCAATTCTTGCTTCTCAATAGAATGGTGACAGGGACTTCCCTAGTAGTCCAAACATTCTCTGGTTGGGAAGCTAAGCTCCCACATCCCTTATGGCCAAAAATCCAGAACAGAAAACAGAAAAAATATTGTAACAAACTCAATAAAGACTTTAAAAAGAGAATGGTCACTGAGATTTGAGAAACTATGATAATAGCTGTCTATAATATAGCAATTTCCCTGACATGCACTTAAAGTATAAATAACTATCAATCTGTTTAAAATTTATGAGGAGACTTTATGAGGACAATTTATGTTGTCCCTATTGAACAATAGGTAGTGCAGAATTGTGATCCTTGAGAGAGGGGCATTGATGAAATGAAACCAATGTTTGCCACAAACATGCTGCCAGGGGCCACGTTCCAGAGGGTGGAACAAGAAGGTAGAACCTAAACAACAGGCAGCCATTTGGATGAGATGAAAGATTGGAATTGCCAGCTGCTGAAGCACTTGAAGCTTGCAGGTCTCATGTGGAGTAGAGAGAGCTGTTTTTGTCAGAGGATGAGGGCAAGACTTCAAGAAGTTTATGACAGAGCAGGTGCAGTGGAGTTGAGTGCAGAGATATTGCTGAACATTGTGAGCACTCAGTTCAGATGACAGATAAGCTAGATATTAGAAAGAAAATACTCTGCCCTACAACTGAGTTCAAAACTGATACATGCCCACCTTAACAAAGAAAATAAGCAAGCCTGACAAGCCATAAAGTACCCAACAGTAACTTAAATACTTGCCAGAACAAAACTGAACAAACTTTATAGACTATGACACAGTCCAGATTTCAAACAATGCACAAATCTTCTGCATCAAACAAAGGTCCTACACATACCAAGAAGCAGGAAAAAGTGAACCAGAATCAGCAAAAACAGCAATGAATAGAAACTGACCTCAAGAGATCTGAACTGTTGAAATTAGCTGAAAAACTGGAGGAAAAAAAATGCCCAAGTCTCCTCTCTTCTCTGACCCTCACCATCACAACTATCACCAGTGACCCATGTGAATCTTCGAGGATTGTTTAATAACTTGCTCAAGGTCGCAAAGTCAGTGGTAAAGAGAGGGTTTTCAAAGTTTTCTGACTACACTGATATTAGTGATCATTCTTTTTTTTTAATTTTTTTTTTTTTTTAAATTTTATTTTATTTTTTAACTTTACAATATTGTATTGGTTTTGCCATATATCAAAATGAATCCACCACAGGTATACATGTGTTCCCCATCCTGAACCCTCCTCCCTCCTCCCTCCCCATACCATCCCTCTGGGTCGTCCCAGTGATCATTCTTGATGCACAAACCTTTTATATATTTAAAAATTTTGAAAATCAGTTCAGTTCACCTCAGTCCCTCAGTCGTGCCTGACTCTTTGCAATCCCACGAACTGCAGCACGCCAGGCCTCCCCGGCCATCACCAACTCCCGGAGTTCACCCAAACCCATGTCCATAGAGTCGGTGATGCCATCCAACCATCTCATCCCCTGGTGTCCTCTTCTCCTCCTGCTCTCAATCTTTCCTAGCATCAGGGTCTTTTCAAATGAGTCAGCTCTTTGCATCAGGTGGCCAAAGTATTGGAGCTTCAGCTTCAACATCAGTCCTTCCAATGAACACCCAGGACTGATCTCCTTTAGGATAGACTGGTTGGATCTCCTTGCAGTCCAAGGGACTCTCAAGAGTTTTCTCCAACACCACAGTTTAAAGGCATCAATTCTTCAGCACTCAGCTTTCTTTATAGTCCAACTCTCACATCCGTACATGACCACTGGAAAAACCATAGCCTTGACTGGATGGACCTTTGTTGGCAAAGTAATGTCTCCGCTTTTTTAATATATGGTCTAGGTTGGTCATAACTTTCCTTCCAAGGAGTAAGCGTCTTTTAATTTCATGGCTGCAATCACCATCTGCAGTGATTTTGGAGCCCAGAAAATTTGAAAATAATTTCCTCAATTTGCATGGCATTAAATGAAGTGATAATAGACTCAAATTTCTTTTACATCAAATATCTTATCAATTCATTTCTAATGTGATATAAGAGAGAGAAAGAGTATGAATGGACATGTGCTTTATCTCCCACCCACACCTCACCTTTCACAGTGTTGTTTGTCCCTCTGCCTCTCCTGTTTGTCCCAGTATGATGGAAAGGTGATATCAAATTCAGACTTCTAGCTCATGAGGGGACTTTTGGGCTTTCTGGCATGAAGAATATTGCCTTCAAATTGCTGCCATGACCTGGTGAATGTTGGTACTGTAGTCCACATATCACTCCACGTGTGGACTTCAATGCTGTTTTATAGGTCTTTATCAGGTGGAAGCAGTTCCAAAATACAGAGGGACAAGATGGGCCAGTGCCAGGTAGCCAGCTCTAGTGTGAGAAATAAACAGGGTTTACACCTGGCTCATCTATCTTGACACACATCAGCTTCATTCCCAGTGAAATCTGCTCTCCCTGTCACCAGGCAGTGACTTCATTCCCAGTGAAATCTGCTCTCCCTGTCACCAGGCAATGACTTGACATGGGTTTGGGTGAACTCCAGGAGTTGTTGACTCATTACAATGCCATAGTAATGAAGCTTAAAATATCAGGAGCCTTCACGAAATACCTAAGTGCCACAAATCCTGAAAATTAATGACCTTTCAGGATGACACTATGAAGAAAGTAGTGGGTACATCATGATATCTCAAAGGGAATTTATAAGGCTAATGCCTTCCCCAACAGTCCTTACAAGAAATGAACAGGAAACATGGCAAGGAAACCATGAGAATCTGGACCAGCCTCACCACCCTGTGACACCTCCCACTTAATAACAACCCCTTCCTCCAAGGTCTTCCTGGGATCTGGGTTACTATGACAAAAGAGGGAACACTGATCTGAGAAGAGATGGTTACTAGAAGCAATAAATAATGACTAATAATAACTAACACTTAATGATTGCTTCCTATGTGTCAGGAATTTTGGTAAGTGTTTTACGTGGATCCTCTCCTTTAATTCTCCCAACCACACTGTGAGTGAGATTATTATTGAAATTTCACAGAGAAAGCCTCTGGAATTGAAAAGACTGATGCAGTTCTCTTAAGGTCACATGGCAGAAAATGGGACATTTAGGGTTTGGACCCAGTTCTATTCCCAGCACCCTCTTTGTTTCTGTTAAATAATTTATGTATTTTATTTTTGGCTGTGCTGGATCCTCACTGCTGTGAGGGCTTTCTCTAGTTGCGGCAAGCAGGGGCTGCTATCTAGCTGTGGTGCACAGGCTTCTCATTACAGAGACTTCTCCTGCTGCATCACAGAGGCTCTAGGGCATGCTGGCCTCTGGAGTTTTGGCTCCTCGACCCTAGAGCACTGCCTCAATAGTTGTGGCACATGGGCTTAGTTACTCCGAGGCATGTGGGATCTTCCTAGATCCAGGATTGACCCCGTGTCTCTTGCATTGGCAGGTGAATTCTTTACCACCGAGCCACCAGGGAAGCCCACCCTCTTTTGAAGTATAATTGATTTATCATGTTTCAGGGGTACAGTAAAGTGATTCAGTTATACATATTTCTGGATAGATAGATAGATACCCTATTTTCCTCTATGAGCTTTGGTCCCAGTCTTCAGGTCTTTAATTCATTTAGAGATTATTTTTGTATACAGTGGTAGTTGTTGTTATTGTTCAGTTACTCAGTCATGTCCGACTCTGCGAACCCATTAACTGCAGTATGCCAGGCTTTCATGTCCTTCACCATCTCCCCGAGTTTGCTCAAACTCATGTCCATTGAGTCAGTGATGCCATCCAATCATTTCATTCTCTGTCGTCCCCTTCTCCTCCTGCCTTCAATCTTTCCCAGCATCAGGGTCTTTTCTAATGAGTCAGCTCTTCACATCAGGTGGCCTAAGTATTGGAGCTTCATCTTCATCATCAGTCTTTGCAATGAATATTCAGGATTGATTTCCTTTAGGATTGACTGACTTTATCTCTTTGCAGTCCAAGGAACTCTCTTCCTTCTCCAACACCACAGTTCAAGAGCATGAATTCTTTGGTGCTCAGCCTTGTTTATTGTCCAAATCTCACATTCATATATGATGGCTGAAAAAAACCATAGCTTTCACTAGACAGACCTTTGTCAGCAAAGTGATGTCTCTGCTTTTAATACACTGTCTAGGTTCATCAATGCGTTCTTCATCACGCATTGGAGAAGGAAATGGCAACCCACTCCAGTGTTCTTGCCTGGAGAATCCCAGGGACGGAGGAGCCTGGTGGGCTGCCGTCTATGGGGTCGCACAGAGTTGGACACGACTGAAGCGACTTAGCAGCAGGTTCATCAAAGTTTTCTTTGCAAGCAGCAAACATCTTTTAATTTTGTGGCATGGGCACCATCTGCAGTGATTTTGGAGCCTTCCAAAATAAAGTCTGTCACTGTCTTCATTGTTTCCTCATCTATTTGCCATGAAGTGATGGGACTGGATGCCATGATCTGAGTTTTCTGAATGTTGAATTTTAAGTCAGCTTTTTCACTGTCCCCTTTCATCTTCATCAAGAGGCTCTTTAGTTCCTCTTTGCTTTCTGCCATAAGGGTGGTGTCATCTGCATATCTGAGGTTACTGATATTGCTCCCAGCAATCTTGATTCCATCTTGTTCTTCATCCAGCCTGGTATTTCACATGATGTACTCTGCATATAAGTTAAATAAGCAGGGTGACAATATACAGTCTTAACATACTTCTTTCCCAATTTTGAACCAGTCTGTTGTTTCAAGTTCGGTTCTAATTGTTGCTTCCTGACCTGAATACAGGTTTCTCAGGAGACGGGTAAGGTGGTCCAGTATTCCCCTCTCCTTGAGAATTTCCCACAGTTTGTTGTGATCCACACAGTCAGAGACTTTAGCCTAGTCAGTCAACAAAGCAGAAGCATATGTTTTGGAATTCTCTTGCTTTTTCTATGATCCAAAGGATGTTGACAATTTGATCTCTGGTTCCTCTGCCTTTTCTAAATCCAGCTTGAACATCTGGAAGTTCTCCATTCATGTACTGTTGAAGCCTGGCTTGGATAATTTTTTTTTTCTTATTTGTAATTATTTTATTTTATTTTTAAACTTTAAAATATTGTATTAGTTTTGCCAAATATCGAAATGAATCCGCCACAGGTATACATGTGTTCCCCATCCTGAACCCTCCTCCCTCCTCCCTCCCCATACCATCCCTCTGGGTCGTCCCAGTGCACCAGCCCCAAGCATCCAGTATCGTGCATCGAACCTGGACTGGTGACTCGTTTCATACATGATATTATACATGTTTCAATGCCATTCTCCCAAATCTTCCCACCCTTTCCCTCTCCCACAGAGTCCATAAGACTGTTCTATACATCAGTGTCTCTTTTTCTGTCTCGTACACAGGGTTATTGTTACCATCTTTCTAAATTCCATATATATGCATTAGTATACTGTATTGGTGTTTTTCTTTCTGGCTTGCTTCACTCTGTATAATAGGCTCCAGTTTCATCCACCTCATTAGAACTGATTCAAATGTATTCTTTGTAATGGCTGAGTAATACTCCATTGTGTATATGTACCACAGCTTTCTTATCCATTCATCTGCTGATGGACATCTAGGTTGCTTCCATGTCCTGGCTATTATAAACAGTGCTGCGATGAACATTGGGGTACACGTGTCTCTTTCCCTTCTGGTTTCCTCAGTGTGTATGCCCAGTAGTGGGATTGCTGGATCATAAGGCAGTTCTATTTCCAGTTTTTTAAGAAATCTCCACACTGTTCTCCATAGTGGCTGTACTAGTTTGCATTCTCACAAACAGTGTAAGAGGGTTCCCTTTTCTCCACACCCTCTCCAGCATTTATTGCTTGTAGACTTTTGGATCACAGCCATTCTAACTGGTGTGAAATGGTACCTCATAGTGGTTTTGATTTGCATTTCTCTGATAATGAGTGATGTTGAGCATCTTTTCATGTGTTTGTTAGCCATCTGTATGTCTTCTTTGGAGAAATGTCTATTTAGTTCTTTGGCCCATTTTTTGATTGGGTCATTTATTTTTCTGGAGTTGAGCTATAGGAGTTGCTTGTATATTTTTGAGATTAGTTGTTTGTCAGTTGCTTCATTTGCTATTATTTTCTCCCATTCTGAAGGCTGCCTTTTCACCTTGCCAATAGTTTCCTTTGTTGTGCAGAAGCTTTTAAGTTTAATTAGGTCCCATTTGTTTATTTTTGCTTTTATTTCCAATATTCTGGGAGGTGGGTCATAGAGGATCCTGCTGTGATGTATGTCGGAGAGTGTTTTGCCTATGTTCTCCTCTAGGAGTTTTATAGTTTCTGGTCTTACGTTTAGATCTTTAATCCATTTTGAGTTTATTTTTGTGTATGGTGTTAGAAAGTGTTCTAGTTTCATTCTTTTGCAAGTGGTTGACCAGTTTTCCCAGCATCACTTGTTAAAGAGATTGTCTTTAATCCATTGTATATTCCTGCCTCCTTTGTCAAAGATAAGGTGTCCATAGGTGCATGGATTTATCTCTGGGCTTTCTATTTTGTTCCATTGATCTATATTTCTGTCTTTGTGCCAGTACCATACTGTCTTGATGACTGTGGCTTTGTAGTAGAGCCTGAAGTCAGGTAGGTTGATTCCTCAGTTCCATTCTTCTTTCTCAAGATAGCTTTGGCTATTCGAGGTTTTTGTATTTCCATACAAATTGTGAAATTATTTGTTCTAGCTCTGTGAAGAATACCGTTGGTAGCTTGATAGGGATTGCATTGAATCTATAAATTGCTTTGGGTAGTATACTCATTTTCAGTATATTGATTCTTCCAATCCATGAACATGGTATATTTCTCCATCTATTAGTGTCCTCTTTGATTTCTTTCACCAGTGTTTTATAGTTTTCTATATATAGGTCTTTAGTTTTTTTAGGTAGATATATTCCTAAGTATTTTATTCTTTCCATTGCAATGGTCAATGGAATTGTTTCCTTAATTTCTCTTTCTATTTTCTCATTATTAGTGTATAGGAATGCAAGGGATTTCTGTGTGTTGATTTTATATCCTGCAACTTTACTATAATCATTGATTAGTTCTAGTAA
This sequence comes from Bos mutus, assembly GCF_027580195.1. Lineage (NCBI taxonomy): Eukaryota > Metazoa > Chordata > Mammalia > Artiodactyla > Bovidae > Bos > Bos mutus. The sequence continues at coordinate 76,555,406 of NC_091646.1, read as the reverse complement.
TTTTCTGGTGGAGTCTTTAGGGTTTTCTATGTAGAGGATCATGTCATCTGCAAATAGTGAGAGTTTTACTTCTTCTTTTCCAATTTGGATTCCTTTTATTCCTTTTTCTGCTCTGATTGCTGTGGCCAGAACTTCCAAAACTATGTTGAATAGTAATGGTGAAAGTGGGCACCCTTGTCTTGTTCCTGACTTTAGAGGAAATGCTTTCAATTTTTCACCATTGAGGATAATGTTTGCTGTGGGTTTGTCATATATAGCTTTTATTATGTTGAGGTATGTTCCTTCTATTCCCGCTTTCTGGAGAGTTTTTATCATAAATGTATGTTGAATTTTGTCCAGGCTTTCTCTGCATCTATTGAGATAATCATATGGTTTTTATTTTTCAATTTGTTAATGTGGTGTATTACATTGATTGATTTGCGGATATTGAAGAATCCTTGCATCCCTGGGATTGGCTTGGAGAATTTTGAGCATTACTTGCTAGCATGTGAAATGAGTGCAATTGTGTGGTAGTTTGAACATTCTTTGGCATTGTCCTTCTTTGGGTTTGGAAAGAAAACTGACCCTTTCCAGTACTGCTGAGTTTCCCAAATTTCCTGGCATATTGAGTGCAACACTTTAATAGCATCATCATCTACGATTTGAAATAGCTCAGCTGGAATTCCACCACCTTCACTAGCTTTGTTCATAGTGATAATTCCTAAGGCCCACTTGACTTCACATTCCAGAATGTCTGGCTCTAGGTGAGTGACCACACTATCGTGGTTGTCTGGGTCATTACGATCTTTTCCGTGTAGTTTTTCTATGTATTCTTGCCAACTCTTCTTAATATTTTCTGCTTCTTTTAGATACATGCCACTTCTGTCCTTTATTGTGCTTATCTTTGCATGAAGTGTTCCTTTGGTATCTCTAATTTTGTTTTAGAGATCGATATCTCTAGTCTTTCTTATTCTATATGGTGTTAGAGAATGTTCCAGTTTCATTCTTTTATATGTAACTGTCCAGTTTTCCAATCACCACTTATACAAGAGACTGTCTTTCTCCATTGTATGTTCTCACCTTTGTCATATATTTATTGATCATAGGTGCATTGGTCTAGTTCTGGGCATTCTATCCAGTTCCATAGATCTATGTCTCTGCTTTGTGCCAGTATTATACCTTTTCAATTACTGTAACTTTGTTGTGTGGTCTGAAGTCAGGTAGCCTGATTCTTCCAGCTCTGTTTTTCTTTTTTGTGATTATTTTGGCTATTTGGGATCTTTTGTGTTTCCATACAAATTTTAAATTCTTTTTGTTCTAGTTCTGACAGCAACTTCACTCATAATGACTAGGCCAGTGTTTCCTGAAATTCAGTAATCATCTGTTTGCCAACTTTCCTCGTTTGCCATATTTGATCACGGTAAGTGCTATTCTAATGCTGAATACCTCCAATCTACATAAATATTGCACTTTCATGTACTATATCTTTGCTAAGAATTTTAATTTGCTGTGTTTAGAAGACAATATCTTCCTTTGATAAATCATTATACATCAGTAAGTGTATTTTTGGATAAAACTTTCTGTCACTACCATGGTGGAAATCCCATATCACTGTCAAAACTGGCAAGTGGCCATAAAAACAAAATTTTAGTGAAGTAAAATGAATAATTTGCTTTAAAATGACTTAATATGTGTTAAATTTTTTCAATGGTTCATTCAAATGTACCTCTGATCATCTGGGTGAAAGTTTGGTAGATTTTTGTCAATGTGAGGGATTCATCTGTAACCCAATTTTTTTTTTTTTTTTAGGATTTTATTTTTAATGTAAACTTTTATTTTTATTTTTAAAATTTAAATTTATTTATTTTAATTAGAGGCTAATATGGATAAAACTTAATTTCCAGGCATATGAAGCTGTGAATAATGGTGAATATGCCAAGGTATTAACTTCCCCTATGAGAAACTGACTGGGTGATAAGATGGCCTTCCTCATATGTCCTTTGACTTGTGTGTTTTTAAATGATTAGAACTGATTTGTGACTTTTCCTTTCCAGAACAGGGTGCATAAATTCACTAATGATCTGGATAGATGTCATATTCACACCCCCTATAGCCTCAGAATCTTGAATAGTATTTAGAAAACACAGAGTTCTCAATAAACATTTGTCGAATAAATTCTCCTGCATCTTTGCAAATCCTATTCCTTCTTCGAATGTTATTCCCACAGCTTTGATACTTATAAGCTCCAAGTCATCCTTACAAACAAGATGCAAGTACTCCTGACTCCTTTAGGAAGTTGCTTCCTCCTCTCTGGTCCCATTAATTATTGTCTATACCTCTATCAGAGAGGTACTGTGGTATTGCTCTGAAGCCTGTTTACTCAACCAGACTCTGAATTTTTCATAGCAGTAATTATTTCAAGTTCATCTTTGTGAAAGTTCTTTAACTTCTCTAGCATTCTTTTTTCCTTTAATAATGTCATGAGTTTGATCTTATTTTCTAAACCAAACTTGGAATTCCTGTAGTATGAGGGAGCTTGATCATCCACTTTGTGTTCCATATGATTCTTTAGCCATCAGTCCTGCTCCTAGAGCCCCAAAGCCCTTCTACTATCACTCAGTTCTGTAGATCACCACAGTGTTTGAACCTCAGTTAAGCCTCGTCCTTCCCACAGGTTCCAATCTCAAGACTCAAAGACTCATTATTTACTTTAAAGACTAAATACCACTTTTTACTGGGCAGGAGATGAATAGAAACTTATATAACATTGTTAAATCAAACTATATACTCTAAAAATATTTGAGTTTCAGAAATCATCTTATAGGGCTTGTTATCTTATCTAAAATTTCTCAAACATCTTTGAGTTCATTGTGGTAGATGTAAACTTTGATAGAAGATAGAAAGGTGAAGGGAGAAGTTGTGAGATAATAGATTTGTAAGGTGATGTCTGATCCTCATTATTCATTTGTCCCTTATTCTACTGATAGCTGATGTCACCATATCATTATCATGTGAGAAGATAGCCTAGAGAAAGAAAATTTACACATCTCAGTCCAAAAGTATCACCATTAGCGGGTAGTGTGGAAGTGGAGACAATTTATAATGAAAGTTTTGCTGTGAAAGGCAACAGATGTACGGAACAAGAATTAACAGAGAAGTGTCACCAAGGGAAGGTATTGTTTAAAATGGAAGACAATGGAGCTTGATTGTATGCTGGTGGGAATAACTGCTAGAGCAGGGGAAGATAGACATGCAAGAGAAACAGTGGTTATATGCAAGGGTTAAATCTTTCAAAAGATGAGAGTAAAGATTGGATCACCTGGAGGCACTGACTTTGTTAAAATTATGACCCACGTGCCCCATGATTTGTACTTTTACTTAAAGATGTGCTGATACCTACATCCCCATGGATACCAGGCTCCTCCATCCATGGGATTTTCTAGGCAAGAGTACTGGAGTGGGTTGCCATTTCCTTCTCCAGGGACCTACATCCCCAAGGAAAGCCAAATTGAGAATGAGTGATTAGTGCACCAGGAATGGCCAGAAGATGAGGAAATACGGTTTGAAGTCCAAGAGATCCAGACTGAGTTCTGATGGTTAATCTAGATCGACAAATTTCAATTCTAAGAAATGCATGAGTTAGGAATTATTGTGCACCACTGATAGTTCTATGGCATGTGTCTGTGTGTGCATACTCAGAGGAGGTGAAAGGTGGACAGATCCCACTGCTTGGAGAATGAGAAGTTGTTACAATGAAGGATATTAATGGAGGTGACTTTTTCCTTTTCAAGGGGGAGAAAAGGGCAGTCTTCAAGAAAAGCTAGGAACAGAGATCAACCCAGAAAGGAATCTTCCCCTAAAGGCTTTAAATTTTGGGAAGAAGTGGGAGATGCATGATTTTCACTGGACTTTATGACCATTTATGTTTAGCCATGATTTCCTAGTAGTTTTGGTCCAAATTATCTTTCCCTTTGTTACCTTTCACCTGTTATAAAAATCTGCTTGTATCATACAGTCCAGAGTGGTGTTTAGAGGGATTTAAGGAAAAGGACATCCCAGGAAAAACACTACTTGCTTGCATTACTTTTTCTCTTTGGTCCATCTCCAAGGGACTCCCCTCCCAGACATCCAGGCAGATCAGCATCCAGGCAGATCTGGGATCCTCTGAAAGAGATGTGACACAAAGAAGTGGCTGGCAAGTGGATATTGAGAGTGAATATGAGGCAAAAATTCCCTCTCCAAAAACAAATAGACATCTGAAAAACACCCTGGGGTCAGGAGCATGGGCAAGCCTTTGGGTTCTGTAAAGTGTGGGTTGTTCAATTGGAATAGAAATGAGATTCCTTAGACACTGTATGCTTCTTGTTGTTCTGTCGCTCAGCTATGTTTGACTCTTTGCAACCCCATGGACACCAGGTTTCCCTGTCCTTCACCATCTCCCGGAGTTTGCTCAAACTCATGTCCATTGAGTTGGTGATGCTATGCAACCATCTATCTCATCCTCTGTCATGCTCTTCTCCTCCTGCCTTCAGTCTTTCCCAGCATCAGCATCTTTTCCAATGAGTTAGCTCTTGGCATCAGGTGGCCAAAGTACTGGAGCTTCAGCTTCAGCATCAAGCCTTAAAATGTATATTCAGGATTGATTTCATTTAAAATGGACTGGTTTGATCTCCTTGCTGTCCAAGGGACTTTCAAAAGTCTTCTCCAGCATTATAGTTCGAAAGCATCAGTTCTTTGGTGCTCACTTTTCTCTATGGTCCAACTCTCACATTCATACATGACTACTAGAAAAACCATACCTTTGACTATATGGGCCTTTGTCAGCAAAGTAATGTCTCTGCTTTTTAATATGCTGTCTGGGTTTGTCATTGTTTTTCTTCCACGGAGCAGAGGGTCTTTTAATTTCACGGCTGCAGTAACCATCCACAGTGATTTTTGAGCCCAAGAAAATAAAGTCTGTTTCCTCATCTATTTGCCTTGAAGTGATGGGACCGGATGCCATAATCATTATTTTTTGAATGCTGAGTTTTAAGCCACATTTTTCACTCTCCTCTTTCACCTTCATCAAGAAGCTATTTATTGCTTCTTCACCTTCTGCCATAAGGGTAGTGTCATCAGCATATCTGAGGTTACTGATAGTTCTCCCAGCAATCTTGATTCCAGCTTGTGCTTCATCCAGCATGGCATTTCACATGATGTACTCAGCATATAAGTTAAATGAGAAGGGTGGCAATATACAGCCTTGATGTACTCCTTTCCCAATTTTGAACCAGTCCACTGTTTCATGTCCAGTTCTAACTGTTGCTTCTTGACCAGCATACAGGTTTCTAAGGAGGGAAGTCAGATGGTCTGGTATTCCCATCGCTTTAAGAATTTTCCAAAAAAAAAAAAAAAAGAATTTTCCACAGTTTGTTGCAATCCACACAGTCCAAGGATTTAGCATAGTCAGTGAAGCAGAAGTAGATGTTTTTCTGGAATTCTATTGCTTTTTCTATGATTCAACGGATGATGGCAATTTGATCTCTGGATCTCTGGTTCCTCTGCCTTTTCTATATCCAGCTTGTACATCTGGAAATCCTCAGTTCACATAACATTGAAGCCTAGCTTGAAGGATTTGGAGCACTACCTTGCTACCATGTGAAATGAGGGCAATTGTGCAGTAGTTTGAACATTCTTTGGTATTGCCTTTCTTTGGGGTTAGAATGAAAGTTGATCTTTTCCAGCCCTGTGGCCACTGCTGAGTTTTCCAAATTTGCTGGCATATTGAGTGCCAGGTTTTAACAGCATCACCTTTTAGGATTTGAAACAGCTCATATGAATTTCATCACCTCTACTAGCTTTGTTTCCACTGATGCTTCCTAAGGCCCACTCAACTTTGCATTCAAGGATGTCTGGCTCTAGGTGAATGATCACTCCATCGTGGTTGTCTGCGTCATTTAGATCTTTTTTGTATAGTTCTTCTGTGTATTCTTGCCACCCTCTTCTTAATATCTAACTGCTTCTGTTAGGTCCATACTGTTTCTGTCCTTTATTGGCCCATCTTTGGAAGAAATGTTCCCTTGGTATCTCTAATTTTCTAGAAGAGATCTTTAGTCTTCCCCATTCTATTGTTTTTCTCTATTTCTTTGCATTGTTCAGTTAGGAAGGCTTTCTTATCTCTCCTTGCTATTCTTTGCAATTCTGCATTCAGATGGATTTATCTTTTCTTTTCTCCTTTGCTTTTTCATTTCTCTTCTTTTCTCAGCCATTGGTAAAGCTGAGAACTCCTCAGACAACCATTTTGCTTTTTTGCATTTCTTTTTCTTCAGGATGATTTTTAACAACACCTCCTGTACAATGTCAGAGAAGGCAATGGCACCCCACTCCAGTACTCTTGCCTGGAAAATCCCATGGATGGAGGAGCCTGGTAGTCTGCAGTCCATGGGGTTGCTAAGAGTAGGACAGGACTAAGCGATTTCACTTTCACTTTTCACTTTCATGCATTGGAGAAGGAAATGGCAACCCACTCCAGTGTTCTTGCCTGGAGAATCCCAGGGACGAGGAAGCCTGGTGAGCTGCCATCTATGGGGTCGCACAGAGTTGGACACGACTCAAGCGACTTAGCAGCAGCAGTAGCAGCAGCCTGTACAATGTTATGAACCTCCACCCATAGTTCTTCAGGCACTCTGTCTATCAGATCTAATCACCTGAATCTATTTGTCACTTCCACAATAATCGTAAGGGATTTGATTTAGATCATACCTGAATGGTCTGGTGGTTTTCCCTACTTTCTTCAATTAAAGTCTGAATTTTTGCAATCAAGAGTTCATGATCTGAGTCACAGTCAGCTCTCTGTCTTGTTTTTGGTGACTGTATAGAGCTTCAACATCTTTGGCTACAAATAATATAATCAATCTGATTTTGGTGTTGGCCATCTGGTGATGTCCATGTATAGAGTCATCTCTTGGGTTGTTGGAAGAGGGTGTTTGCTATGACCAGTGCATTCTCTTGGCAAAACTCTGTTAGCTTTTGCTCTATTTTGCACTCCAAGGCCAAATTTGTCTGTTACTCCAGGTATCTCCTGACTTCCTACTTTTGCATTCCAATCTCCCATGATGAAAAGGACATCTTTTTTTGGTATTAGTTCTAGAAGGTCTTGTAGGTCTTCATAGAACCATTCAACTTCAGCGTCTTCAGCATTAGTGGCATAGATGTGGATTACTGTGATATTGAATAGTTTACCTTGGAAACGAACAGAGATAATTCTGTTTTTTTTTTGTTTGTTTGTTTGTTTTTTGGTTTTTGGTTTTTTTTGAGATTACACCCAAGTACTGCGTTTCAGACTCTTTTTGACTATGATGGCTACTCCATTTCTTCTAAGGGATGCTTGCACAAAGTAGTAGATATAATGGTTATATGAACCAAATTCACCATTCCCATCCATTTTAGTTCACTGATTCCTAAAATATCTATGTTCACTCTTGCTGTCTCCTGATTGACCACTTCCAAATTACCTTGGCCCATGGATCTAACACTCCAGGTTCATATGCAATATTGTTCTTTACAGCATCAGACTTTACTTTACCACCAGACACATCCACACCTGGGCATTGTTTTCGGTTTGGCTCAACTTCTTCGTTCCTTCTGGAGCAGTTTCTCTGCTCTTCTCCAGTAGCATATCAGGCACCTACTAACCTGGGTAATTCATTTGCAGTGTCTTATCTTTTTGTCTTTTCAATCTGCTCATGGGGTTCTCAAGGCAAGAATGCTGAAGTGGTTAGCCATTCCCTTCTCCAGTGGAAGACATTAGACTGAGTTGTTGTAAAACACAGAAAGTGGTGGGCAGCTGGGACCCTGGAAATGATAGTAGGGCTGTACAAATGGACTTCTAGACACATCCTACAAACTGTGAGATAAGGGAGTGGTAGATGGGGACATATCTCAGATTTTGTGCTCTCTTTCTTCCCAAACTGGTGCCCTGAAACATCTCACATCCTGCCTGGGAGCCTGGTTGTCCAGTCTCTGAAATGAGGGGAAAATGCAAAGCAGATAATAGGCTACTTTGGGATAAGTGGGTAGGGAAGAGAGGCTTGCTTAGTTCTGCTGCTTTTCAAATTCAGGAGGCTAGCAGAGACCCCTGTCCTCTCAGTCTCCACAAAGCCCTGGTGGAACAGGGCTGAGGCAGGAAGTGGGAGCTCAATCAACTAGTCTCATGGTCTGGATAGCAGTCTCCCAGAATAAAGAGGAGAGGAGGGAGTCATCTATCCTGAGTGACTTCCCTACTGGGGATCATAGAACTTTTCTGGGAGTAGTATATCTGAATTCTGGCTAGAAGCAAGTTCTCTGCTAGAAAATTGGGGCTACTGGAAACCTATATCATGAAACAGAGGTTACAAGGTGAGAACAGGGAGAGTGAGTTGGGTAGCAGGAGTCCTGGAATCTGTGGGCGTGGTTTGGAGGTAACAAAAAATTGTTGGCAAGAAGGTGGCTAAAGGCCAAGGAAACTGATGTCTGCCAACTATGTAAGTACATTATGGACAGGTAGAAATCCTAGATTTATATTGTGCTGCTCTAAAACTTCTATCTTCTTCCCCAGGAAGTAGGGGCAGGGCAAGGTAGAATTAAATACCATGTGCTTTTTTAATCCCTAAATAGTAGCTTGTGTACCTCAGAGGAAGAGAGAGTGCGTACATTTCTCTGCTTTTCTCTTTGTTTCATGCTTAGTTCCTAGACGTGACAGGAAACAATACCTTGGTTACCATGGAAACCGGAGCTGAGTGATGCATTACAGTGTGGGTGGAAAGCAAAGGTGGTCTTGATACAAAGGCTCTTGGGAGTAGAGATTTGAGCAAATTTTTTCAATATGAGCAAAGCAATTCCAATTTCTACAGGTATGAGGATCCCTGCAATTATGACACAGAAAACGCAAAGGTGCATGCACATACATGCACATGCACATGAATACAGATATCATTCCCCACATCATGCTGGCTGGTCCAGGGATTCTTGTGGGCTTATCTGGGCTATGACCCCGTCAACATATGTCATCTCCCTCTCATCTCTCCTCTCCTGTCTCTCTCTCTCCTACTTGATTGTCTTTCAGTTTCTCCCCACTCTGTCTTCCCCATCCCTCATCTCTTCTTCCCCTCCTTAGTTTTTCACTCTGGTATTTCATTGTGTCTTGCTCGTTGTCCTTCCTCCTTCTCTTTATATTTTGCTCTTCCTCTCACCCCCCCTCCCCTGCCCCTATGTATGAAGTGACTAATAATTCATTCACTCAGTAATGATTGGCCTAATACGGGCCATGTATTTTGAGCTTCCAAACTCATTGGACCGACTTCATTGTTGCACTGCAAATTAGGATAAGTGATATGGAATTAAAGAACTGCTGCTGCTAAGTCGCCCCAGTCGTGTCCGACTCTGTGCGACCCCATAGACGGCAGCCCACCAGGTTCCCTCGTCCCTGGGATTCTCCAGGCAAGAACACTGGAGTGGGTTGCCATTTCCTTCTCCAATGCATGAAAGTGAAAAGTGAAAGTGAAGACACTCAGTCGTGTCCGACTCTGTGCGACCCCATGGACTGCAGCCTACCAGGCTCCTGCATCCATGGGATTTTCCAGACAAGAGGTACTGGAGTGGGGTGCCACTGCCTTCTCCAGAATTAAAGAACAAGAAGCTATAAATGTGAACAATAGGGGACCTAATTTCCCTGGGGAGCTCTGTGAAGGAAATGCCATCAACATTTGCCACCGAGCATCACCTTATTGCCTCTATAGGTTTTACTGTCTTCTGTTTCATGTTGGGGTCACTACCCTCCTTTGCAGCATGGTGGGACCTTCACATAAGGTGTCCAGCACACTTGAAGGTGGGAACAATAAATCTAATGGGATGTCTACTTCTTTGAATCTGACTAACAAACAGATCAAAAAAGGTAAGGAGCTGTTTCATCTTGTCACTGCATCCTTGTTCCTGCTTCCAAGTTCCCCAGAGGCACCTTTGTTCATGCCCTTCATCCATTCTCTTGCTCATTCTTTCTTCTTCCATCTTTTCCTTGTCCCTCTGGCCTTGCCAGATCTTTTTTCTTAGAGTCCTAACCTCACAAGGACAAAAAGGATGGACAAGGAGACAATAATAATTATCAAGTATTAGAAGGTGGAAAACAGACAATTGAGTGCTATATGACTTGGTGGATTTAGAGCCCAACAGTGAGGAAAGTCCCAAGCAGACCTTTCAACTGTCTGCAAGATTGGCAATGGCCAGTACCCCTACAAATTAGGGGTGGGGGGTTGTAAATTGCATGATTGTTTTTAGGTTAGTTAAGAAACATTTAGACACCAGAGCCCCTCTCAGCAAATTAATTTCCCCAAACACTAGGGAGTCAGAGAAGAGACTTAACAATCTGGAGGGAGTGAATCAGCAGATTTATGGACATGGGACCTCAGGATCAGGTGAAAGCAGGCATCCAAACCCAACACAGGGATTTAAGTAGAAAATGTACTGTACATAAAATTTCTATCCTCAATCTCATGCCCAATTTGTGAGACAGAGTGCTGGCACCTTGCGTTTTCCCCATGGATGCAGGAGGTTCTTCCTGGATAATCAAACCATCCCAAGAGTAGAGATTTCATAGTTAGAGTGGGCAATGGTCTCCAAGTTTTCCATATTAGCTCAAAATAATTTCTAATTTCAATGCTTCTTTCTTCAAGACATAGGTTATTTTGGAGGCACATCTTCGTTTACAATCATATCTGTTACCAATGTATACTTTAAATGGCATTTTATGGTTGATAGTGGTCAAAAAATCACCAAAGAATCTATTCTTTTTATCCTCCTGGAAGTCTATTTATATGAATATCTTTATTAACTTTTCCATGGAATACAACAAAAAAATGGAATTGCACAAAACATAAATGTTCTGATCTGTAAATTCTTACATTACAAATGACTGGGAAACTGCACCCAGGTCAGGAGGTTTGGCATTGCCGGCAAATTGAAGCCTCTACTTTCTCACTACCATCTTCCACCTCAGCAAATCTAACCAGTATTTGGGTTTTAGCACCTTAATTTTGACTGTTTGTGAAATATTGAACCCAATAAATGGGCTTTCCTGGTGGCTCAGGGGTACATTATCTGTTTGCAGTGCAAGAGCCACAAGAGAAGCATGTTGGACCCCTGGGTCAGGAAGATCCCCTGGAAGAGGGCATGGTAACCCATGTCAGTATTCTTGCCTGGAGAATCCCATGAACAAAGGTGCCTACTTGGCTACAGTCAAGGATTTCAAAGAGTCAGACATGACTGAAGCGACTATGCATGCATGAACACACCCATAATAAATATTTATTCTTTTAAAAAATTTTGTTGAAATACAGCTGATTTATAATGTTGGGTTAGTTTCTACTGTACAGCAAATAATTCAATCTACATGTGTATATATATATGTGTGTGTATATATATATATATAGGTATATATATACATTTCATATTCTTTTCCATTATGGCTTATTAAAGGACACTAAAAAGAGTTCCCTGTGCTATACATTATGACCTTGTTGCTTATCTATTTTATATGGAGACATTTGTATCTGGAAATCCTGAACTGCTAATTTATCCCTCCAACACTTGCTAAACATATATTCTTATAATCTACCTGATTTTGACAACATTATATTTTTATACATTCAGTTCAGTTCAGTTCAGTCACTTTTTGTGACCCCATGGATTGCAGCACACTAAGCTTCCCTGTCTATCACCAACTCTCAGAGCTTGCTCAAACTCATGTCCATCAAGTCAGTGATGCCATCCAACCATCTCATCTTCTGTTGTCCCCTTCTCCTCCTGCCTTCAATCTTTCCCAGCATCAGGATCTTTTCTCATGAGTCAGCTCTTTTCCTCAGGTGGCCAAAGTATTGGAGCTTCAGCTTCAGCATCAGTCCTTCCAATGAATATCAGTATTGATTTCCTCTAGGACTCTCAAGAGTCTTCCCAAACACTGCAGTTCAAAAGCATCGATTCTTCAGCGTTCAGCTTTCTTTATGGTCCAACTCTCACATCCATACATGACTACTGGAAAACCATAGATTTAACTAGATGGACCTTTGTCAGCAAAGTAATGTCTCTGCTTTTAATATATTTTTATATATTGCTATTTGCTTTTTCATGGTGTTAGTTTACCAGGTGGCACTAGTGGTAAAGAATCTGCCTGCCAACGCAGGAGACATAAGAGACATGGGTTTAATCCCTGGGTCAGGAAGATCCCCTGGAGAAGGGAATGGCAACCCACTCCAGTATTCTTGCCTGGAGAATTCTGTGGACAGAGGAGCCTGGGGGACTATCGTCCATAGGGTAGCAAAGAGTCGAACATAACTGAAGAGCCTTAGCATGCATGCATAGTTGTGATTCATTGATTTCCATTACTGAATAGTATAAATATGTATGACCATACCACAACTTAGTAATGCCTTCTATTTCTTTTTTGTTATAAATTTTATTGAGTTATTTTTGGATGGATTGAGTCTTCATTGCTGTGTGGGCTTTTATCTAGTTGTGGCAAGTGGGGGCTACTCTCTAGCTGCAGTGCATGGCTTCTCATTGTGGTGGCTTCTCTTGTCATGGAGCATGGGATCTAGGGCACACAGGCTTCAGTAGTTGTGGCACCTGGACTCAGTGGCTACAGCTTCTGGGCTCTGGAACACAGGCTCAATAGTTGTGGCACATGGGCTTAGTTGCTCTGCAGCATGTGGGATCTTCCCAGATCAAGATCCAACCTGAGTCTCCTGCATTGGCAGTCGGACTCTTTACCACTGAGTCACCAGGGAAGCCCAATACCTTCTATTTACAATAGACATTTCAGTAGTTTGCAGTCCTGAAGTATTGAAAATGTTACTGTAGTGAACATTCATGTCTATGTCCTCTGATTCCTTAAAGGCTGTACTTGCGAGATCACTTCTATTGCTTCTGTGGCAATGTCTGTATGATAATGGATAGCCTGGTCTTTTTCATGATCTCAGAGGGGACAGTTTCAACATTTCATCACTAAGTGAGGTGATTTTGCAGGCCTTTAAAAGATATTCTGTCTTCTCAGCAATGACCCTCTGTTTTTTCAGTCTAACTTCATTGAGGCTTTCAATGGCTAAGTTGAAAATCTCTCTTGGTAAATGTCACATTGCACTTGAAAATATTTAGGCTATTTTCAAATATCTTTTCATATTTATTTCTAACATAATCCACAGTATGTGAATAATAAGAGAACAGACTCTGTATGATTTCAAAACCTTTAGACCATGAAATTTTTGCACCTTGTTTGCTGTCCCTGGATATGTTCCAGTGTCTCCTACTTTATAGTCTAGGTGAACTTGAGTAGAATTTGTATCCTACTGTTGTGTGAACATTGTATAAATCTTAATTATATTCAATCAGTTCACAGTGCTTTTCAGGTTGACAATATTCTACTTGTCTATATATTCATTCTATTAATTTTTCAGTTCAGTTGCTCAGTTGTGTCCGACTCTTTGTGACCTCATGGACTGCAGCACGCCAGGCCTCCCTGTCCATCACCAACTCCCAGAGCTTGCTCAAACTCATGACCATTGACTCAGCAATGCCATCCAACCATCTCATCCTCTGTCATCCCTCTCATCTCCTGCCTTCAATTTTCACAGAATCAGGGTCTTTTCCAAAGAGTCAGTTCTTCTCATCAGTTGGCCAAAGTATTGGAGCTTCACATCAGGTGGCCAAAATATTGATTTTTGAGAGTTTGATATTGAAACACCAACTGAAAATCCTAATATTTTTAGGCTAAAAAAGTAATTGCAATATATTGTGGAACTTTATGTAACCTTGTTCTGTATTTTCCAAGTCGCTGGTAAATGTGTTATCATATTTTCGTAATTTAAAAAACTGAAAGTTAAAAAAAAGTATTCCTCTTAGACTAAGACAGTTCCCTCTTATTCTTAATTTCCTGAGTATTTTTATCATCAATGGATGTTTATGCTTACATTGCAATTTAAAATTATTTACAGGTTTACTGATACATTGTTGACATATAACACTGTGTGAGCTTAAGGGATACAACATGATGATTTCATACATGTATGTACTGTGAAGTGATTACCACCATAAGGTCAGTTAACACCTCCATTTTATGTGTGTACAATGTGTATGTGTGTGTGTTGAGATTGTAGCCCACCAGGCTCCTCTGTCCATGGAATTCTCTAGGCAAGAATACTGCACTGGGTTGCCAGGCGATTCTCCAGGGGATCTTCCCCACCCAGGGATTGAACCCAGCTCTCCGGCATTGCAGGTCGATTCTTTACCATGTGAGCCCGAGTAGAATGTTACATTCTGTTAAGTCCTTTTTCTGAATTATATTAGCATTCTCCTGCAGCTACAACAAATTACCACATGCTTGGCTTAGTACAACACAATTTTGTTATCTTACCATTCTGGAGGTCAGAAGTGTGAAATGGGTTTTAACAGGGCCAAAGTCAACGTGTCCACAGTGTTATGTTCCTCTGAGGCTACTAGGGAAGAATCTGTCCCATGCCTTTCCTATGTTAGAGGCCACCTCTACTCCTTGGATCCTGCCCCTTTCTCCATGTTCAAAGGCAGCAGCCTAGCATCTTCCAGCTTCCCTCCTCTCTGACCTCTGCTTCTGACATCACATCTCCTACTCTTCAGTCTCATTTTCCTGCCACCCCTTATAAATAGGACCTTTGTGATTACATTGGTCCACCCAGATCATCCAGGATAATCTCCACATCTCAAGATCCTCAACTTAATGACATCTGCAGAGTATTTTCTGCCATGTAAAGTAACATATTCACAGGCTACGGAGATTACTGCACTTGGGTGCCATTGTTCTGCCTAGGATGTGCATCATTTGAGATGATGGCATGGCTCTCTTTTGAGAGATTAATATGCTTGATTTCATATATTGATTTCAAATATTCAAGAGGACTTTCACTCTGAGAGTTACCCCATTTGGTCAGAAAGTTTCTTTTATGTCTGTTGTTTTTATTTACTAACCTTTTTGTTACAAATGTTTGTGTCTATCTTCTTGAGGAATATTGGTTTGCAGTTATATTTTCTTGTAATGTCTTGGTCTGGTTTTGGTATAGGGATAGTTTGGTATAAGGATCATAGCTTCAGAGAGAGAATTGCCAAGTGTCACATTCTCTTCATTTTTCTGACAGGATTGTATAAATTGGTGCTATTTCTTCCTGAAATGGTCCATAGACCAGACCAGCGAGGCCAACTGTGCCTGGAGTTTCCTTTGTGGGAAGATTTTAGCCAAAAATTCCATTTCTTTAAGAGATATAAGGATACTAAGGTATTCTCTGTCTTCTTGAGTGTGCTTTGAAAAACTGTGTCTTTCTAACAATTGGTTGTGTTTTTTTTTTTTTTTCTATGTTGTCTTTCTATTACAGTTTTTCTAATTAGTCCCTTACTGTCATTTTAGCATTTT